>NW_024037052.1:12368710-12541822 GCF_015706575.1 Patiria miniata | reverse complement strand
TCATGAAGGTGTAGTCTTCAAAACGATTCTGTTAAAAAAAACCCACAAAATTTACAAGTAAATGTAAGAAAATGACAAGATATTGCAAGTGATCGGGCGGTGGGCTAGTTAAGACAGTCAGTCAGTTGGTGACTTGTCCATTTACTGCTCAACTTTCATCTTCCCAAATCTTCAAAAACCCAATCCAGTTTATTGTTTTTTGATGGATTTTGATGGAGTCAGGATTGTACAGTCAAGCGCATATTAACATTTATGTCCCAATTTTGCGAAAATGTGTCTTTGACGACCCGCAAAATGTTACATTTTTGATGATTTAAGGGATTTCACAGTTAAAAAGAAAAAGAAAAGGAGAATAGTGTTATTCTTTTTGAAGGAAGGGACACAGCTTCAATTCCACACAAAGTGGACATGGCTGAAAAGTGTAAACCGCGTGAAATCTTAATACCATAAATAATAACAACGGAGTCTTATATAGCACACGTATCTACATTTACCAACAATTAGGTACTCAAGGCGCTGGAAAATTATATCTATTGTTACAGACAGGTAAATTAAGGCTATGAGAAATATGAGACCCATTATGTAGCACTTATAAGGGTTTACAAGTGTGCTGCGGCGCATATTGCAGCCACTGCCAGAAACACCGGGCAAACCCCTTCTTTATAGCGATAAGTGTTACTGGGTTCTTTAACGTCCCATCCGAAGGACGAAGCAATAATGGTAAAGTGCCTTGCTCAAGAGCACAAGCACCATGTTTCCATGGTTAGGATTCGAACCCATGTACCAACCTGGTTGTTTCATTGAAATCTGGCAAGAAACTTCAGCGACTTTTATCAATGCATACTGAAGAACAAAAATCTGCGTCTAAAAACGTACCATTCCTAACAGTTGTTTACAAAGCTTATATCTTTTTTATTAATTCAGCTAACATTACATTATCCATGTCATGTTGTACATGAAGGCCTAAGCTAGAGTTGTAGCACATATATAGTTTTCTTTCATGGCTAGTATTTTTACTTTGTTTCAAATTGGTTTTAGGAGTTGAGTTATATTGAGTTCAACTTCTGCGAATTTGCAGCGCGGAAACCTGATGTGACATCAAATCATGCGCGTCGCCAGGATTTTTTTAGAGGGGGGCAAGACATTTTTTTGGCCAAAAAATGCTTGTATTTCTCAACACATTCTCGATTTATCAGTTTTAGAGGGGGGCAGGGACATTTTGCCCCTCCCCAACTCATTAAATTTACACCACTTTGTCTTCGTGCCTCTTTTGCTTTTCTTTTCTTTTCTTTTTTTTCTTCCCTTTTTTTTTTTTTTGCTTTTTCAGGGGGGGGGGCAAGTGCCCCCCTTGCCCCCCCCCTCGCTACGCCCATGCATAAGATATTCTTGAAATGTATTTGCATTTCAACCAACTATGAAGCGGCCTTTTTGCAGAGGCTCCCCGTTTACTGACCTCTAGTCTAATCTCCTTGACCTGCATGATGTTTTGTATCCGCAGACCCCACTGATCTCTCAGATCATCGTCATCAACATGATAGTAACCAGGACCTGTCAAAATACAGAGAAATTGAACTGTTAATTAAAAGCTACAGTCCATCATTTGCAGCTATCCAAAATGTAACTGACGTAATTACTGTTGAAAAACATACGTGGTTGAAAGATGGGACTAAACTCCCGGTGAAATGATTCTTTCTGGCAAGCTGTCATTTTGAAGAAATCAATGAAAGAAGGCCTTTTCGTTAGTAGCTCATTTTTTTTATTGGGCGTGGTTGCTATAATTCGTCGGATCAGTGCCTGACATCGCGTAGCTGCAATCGGCTCAGTGAGAACATGTCTCGGACGCTGAATTCAGGCCCAATTCAAAACATGATTCAGCAACTTTTGATTTGAAATCGAGATGCTAGAATGCTGTTTTTCTCGGAATATACAGCTGAAGCTGCGCTGAAAGTTCATCAGGTTAGTTGTTCAGCACCCTTCTTTAGATTTTGAGCACGTTTGTTGCTTCAAACGAACAAAATGCACAAATTACAAATGATGGACTGTACCTTTAAAGAGAATTATATACAAGTAACACCGAAGTAAATCCTTGTCATTTGATTGGAGGTTTTGTAGGTCATGCGGCATTCATTATTAAATCGAACCACTGCACGTCCTACGTCATAATCATGAATCACTGTGCATTTTCATCCGAACCCTTTTTATTCTGTTGCCATTCAACACTCACCGTTAGCGACGAACATTCCAGGAAGAATTCTTGATCCTCGGCGATGTAGCCGTGCCTGAATCTGGTGGGTCCCTCGTGGATGCTGAGGTAATGGCCAACACCGCTGCCTGTCTCGTGCTCATAGTCTAGACCGATCTCCCACAACGGGTACGGGCGATAGCATCCAGGTCCCTCCCTGTAATTAAATATTTTTTGGATTAACCCTAACTCCCTAGGCTTTTTGCTAAAATGTAGCATCCTCAATCCTGCAAATCCTACATTACTTATTGAATATGGTCCGTGGAGGGTTGACCAATGCCTGAATCCTGCAAAATCCTGCAGCAGTGACTGTCGATATGTTGAGGCTTGGCCAGTGACATCCTGGAGCAGTATGGAGGATTTCAAGCATAATCCAGGCCTATTTATGCATGGCTGAGCAAAACCAACACAAGGTCTGGCCCAAGACCTTGACAAAGTGCATCCTACGAAATCAGTAACGCACTTTTGCCATGTAACCTCAATCCTCCAAATTCCTCCAACTTGGCAAAGAGGATTTTGAAGGATTCAGGGCGGTTAGGGTTAAAGCTAACTCCCTAGGGGTGTGCAAAATTATATTGAAATTGGAGGATTCAGGACTGTTAGGCTATTTTGATCTGTGTGATGTTACTTAACCACTTCCCGCCAGCGTCATAAGAAAATCCGTCTCCTATGAAAATCTGACCCTTTTTTCCCCTATTATTGGTTAATCCCTCACACGTGACAGGTCACTCTTCCACAATGATCCTAAAAATAGAATATCATCGTACTTACGCATGCGTAAAACTACAATGAGTCCACATTTCATGAAGTCGGAGATTCACGCTATACTGGCATCATTTTTGCCAAAAATGTTGCTTTTCGCAAAAGGCAAAATTTTCCAGCCAACTTCTCGTATACAGCCAAATGTCACAAATACTGATTCGCAAGACTAACTTCAACAGTTTTTGTACGATATTTTGTTGCCGAAACCTCTTATGTTTCAATACTCCGGGGTGCGCACTAGAGCGTAAATTGTACAACAATGTTCCGTGTGCAATGGCCAATTCAAGATCAACACGCAGTCCGCATCCACAGACTTCACGGAGTTTGTGTGTGTGTACAAAAGGCACGAGGGATTAGCGTGTTTCGATGTCACCCGAGGGCGAATCAAGGCAATCTTGACATCTTATCCCATCAGCCGTGCCTGGGTATTACAGTCAATGTGTGTTATCGTGTCCTCTGGCGCCAACTGGTTAAGTAACGTTAGCTTTCTTGTACAAGGACAACAAATCATAGGTGTGAAACCAATTTCACCATCGAGGATACCAATTTTCTTTTCACCTTTTAATTATTTTATTCTTTTAAATACCAAATCAATGCTCACCAGGGATAAAGTTAAGATGCCAAGCTTTCAACTGGTATAACAAAAATGGTGGGCATGTTTCAGCACTGACTCTAGAGCATTGCAAAAAAGTTGAGGGTATTTTGGGACGCGCTGTGGGTTGCAACAGCTTTTTAAAATTCTTTCCTTTCAATTATACGATTGTGAGAAACCTTTTGCGATTAAAGTCGCACGGTGACAACCTAGTCTGAGTTAAAGACAAAATTTCAGATGAAACTTACCAAATACATCAGAGCGGATGATGGTCATGGCCAGGTTCATGTGGCCCATGAGGATTCTTGTATATGCGTCCTAAAACCAAAATGAAAAAAATAATTCACCCCATTAAAAGTTGATAAACAAAGGAAAATAAATAAATGGATAAAACATTGTGAATATTTCCAATCTCGGACTCAAAGCAAATGTACAGAGATGGTTTCCATGAAAGTAAAAGAGATTTTTAAACCAGTTCATGTCTGATGACGTGTATACATGAAAAGGTTTTGCAGTAATCGGAATGGATGATGGATAAACAATGAACGAGCGAGGCCAGAAATATCTGTCTGCAACCCGCTCACAGCGAGCCAGGCCAGAAATATCAGGGTGTGCTACCCGCAGATGACAGTCTGAACCCGTCTGGCAATGACGTTCGTGAAAACAATCCCGCGCCTGGGTCCGGTTAAGTCAAAATAATCCCTGCGCAAACTGGTTAAAACAGAAAACAAGATTTGAAGGTTTTTTGTGGTTTTTTGGGTGAATCTTACTAAAACTGACCTTCTGGAACTGGGTTGGGGTTCCAAAATGGAATGTTCTGGCAATTTGCGTCGTTCCATCTCTGCATCCAAACCAAAACAAAACAACAATTAACATTTAAATCACAGCATTTAAGTACGTGAAAACGTTGAGCTTCTGAAACAGTCAGAATTGACTACGTCCGAGATAAAATGTTGCAGTCTTTCGAAATGACTCCAAAATCTCATCAGTTGAAAATCTACGCTTGCAGTGCTTAACGTCATGCGTTAAGCACAGCATGTGGCGCGTGATAGGTAAAAATCAGCATTGCATATACATCATTGTTATACCATGGTAGTAGATTGTGAATTTTTATTGGTCGAGAGTGGATCACGTGACATGCCACAAAAACGCATGAGCGATGTACGCGAAGTGTCTTTCCACCGCGTTGTACTATATTAGTGTGACCTCAAGTACGAGGTTGTAGCTACGCTGGTATTGATGTATGTTCCCGTTTCTGCTATGACCGCCATTGTTGTTTATTTCGTTCACGGTTCGTCTGCTTTTTTTCAACTCTGCCAATTTCGCCGTAATTTCACCGTAATAATGTCAGCAGAGAACAACAGGTAGCCTCCATAGTGCTATCACGTCATAAAGGAGCGTCGACATGAAAAAATGGAATTTAGCGTTTCACAAACCGACGTATCTCCGTATCTGGCACACGGCCACTATTACGTGCATTGTATGACATACGATAAACATAATAAAAATCTGTTTCACGAAGTGACGAATAACTTTGGAACTAAATTTCTCACAAACTAAGCAACTCAGATGCACATGGATTGCATACAATAAAGTTCAATCTATAATTTACTAGCAAAAACGAAACAGCTTGAATTCTTACACAGGGAGTATATGGAATGAGCCTACAAAATAATGACCAAATTTAAATCATTTTTTCTCGAAACACAACAAATGCGATATGTCGGTTCGTGTGCAACCAATGAATTGTATAATATATCCATATTGTGCATTGCGTTATCCGTATGGGACAAACAAGGTAACTTACAAGTATTGACCTCCAGAGTCAACGACCAACGGATACTGGTTGGTAATGGCCTCGTTAGATTTATCAGAGACGCTGTGAAGAAATCGAAAGAAACAACTCATTAGATGGAATTTCCGTCAGAGTGATGTAAATTCAACATTGGGTGTTGCCCTTCCCTGAAGTATAAACAATACATGTTCAGTGTTGTCCTGAGCCATTTTGTGAGAAAAAACAATTCACAAACTACTCGGGTGGGACTCAAACCCACGACCTCCTGCTTACTAGTGCAGACGTCTTACCACTCGACCATCAAGCTTGAAAGAAACAGTAATGTCAATGACGACAAAATCAATTATTTAGCTTGTTGACCATTTGAGCAGGGGTTGGGTACTAGTCCAAATGTCCACAGGGCTAACTACACATAACAGGCAATTTGCTGAACTTATCCGAATGTCACCAATTTATTTGCAAATACTTGCGCTTTCCCTGAATATGTCAGAATTTTGAAGAAATTAATAATGCCGTTTCAATTCATTACATTTAACAGTAATTTTAAGTTGACAAATATCAATCTATCTGAAGGAATGATATCGCCTGTTGAAATCCAAAAAGCTATCAGAACAAAGTGTTTTAACCAGTTCGCGCCCGATAACGCGTATCCCCGCAAAGGTTTTGCGGTATTCAAAACGGATGACAGATAAACACGCAGGGAACGAGGCCAGCAATATCTATCAGCGATCCGTTCGCAGCGAGCGAGGCCGAAAATAGTCTGCTGCCCGAGGGTGATGGCTTCAACCCGCCTGGCTTGGGGTAGAGTACAAGTAATCCCGCGCCTCGTTCTGTTCTTGTCAAAATAGTCCCGGCGCGAACTGGTTAATAACAACGGCCGGTGAAAACTTTTGCAGGGGAAAAGTTCGAGGCAAACTCACTTGTATCTGGGTACAGCTCCATTGTACCCGAAGCCCACGATGGGATAGAAGCTGGGCATTTCAAAGCCAACCTTTTGCCTGCAAACACAAAGCACAACCCAACAGAAATAAACAATAAGGGAATAAATGTGTGTTTGGGAGTTGTTAAACACTATTTTTAAGACTGGTTGGAGTCTGGAATGCTGATAATTACCCAAGGCGAATTCCCATTCATAAATACCTTTTTTTGCTAAAAAGAATCAAAACTTTTCAGCCCAAATGTCAAAACAAGTCAAAAATTAAAAATTTCTAACGATTTTGTTCAACAATTGTTACTTTCTGTTTTTCGAAACAACCCTCTAGCTATATAATGGAGTGTCCAGCTCGCAAGTAAAACGTAAACAAGTCCTTTTATGGAGATTACTGTGCGATGATGCGCAGATGCAGCTGTGATGAGTGATGTCGGCCGACCAGCATTGGAGAAAACCCGCTTTTTTCAAAAACTGCTCCTAATTGTTCATATTTAGTTCTTCCGCATTTTCTTTGTTATTAATTACACACCTGTGAAGGGGTACATGCCTGCTAGACTGATTCTCTGACCTTACAATTCCCAAAAAGCTATAAATTGCTCCTTTTCATCTGAAGTGGGGTCAGGGAACCAGACTACAAGAACATGATTGTTTTTCTTGGTTTTTCCAGCAAAGATGAACACAAAACTTCAAACAAGTCAGTGTAACAATATTTGCTATAACATACTAATCCTCCAAATCCATTTACTTCTGAAAATTGCAGCAAAAGCAAATGTTGTACATTCCCTTTAAAACTGCAGTTACTAAGTTGGCATTGTGGTATTTCAACAGTTTGATTAATATCTATTTTTTTCTTGTACCATCCAAAAACCTGCCTGCATAATTGAACATATCTTACCCCCTACGTTGCCCCAAACCACCCCTGTGTCTGGTTTCATGGATGTATCAGGATATCAATACAATATAAAATAACAAAAATGCAAGCATTAATGGGTTAAAAACGGGCCGAGCATTTCAGAGGCATCAACAGGGAATTGAGGAAACTTACTTCCGGAGTTCAATGGATCGTTCCGCCACCGATTTCTCGCTCAGTTTGTCAATCTGCCCTGTTCCTGGGTTCTGTTTTGGTGAGAAAGAAAAGACAAAAAGTTTTATTACCTTTGTGCAGGAACTGTGCATGGTGGTGTTCACAATAGGGGACGTTGAACAAAAGAGGACAATAGGGTCCCCAATTCCTAAAGGTCCCCAATCTCTGATCGGTTACAAAACATATGGGAGGTCTTCGTATAAAGTTAGTGGCAAACAAAAGAGGGACAATATGGGGTCCCCTAATTGCAGGCAAATACACACTTGCGTGAGTGGTAGCACAGATGCCTATACACTTATTATAGTAAGGCTGTCAGACATGGGCAATGTCAACGGCTAAGGCTATTCACAGCACTGCACCCATGGCAAAATCCACAGCCACAGCCACCAATTCAGCCACGGCTTAACCTTGCATGTAAACGACTAATTTTTAACAAAGTTTTGAAATAAATGTGCCATACCCAGTGAACTCATGCAAGAAGAACATGAAAAAACTGTTGTGTCTACACCACAGCACAAGTTAAAGATAAGATGGCTAATCGCCAATCAGTTACATGACACAGCAATTGTATTCGTCACTTGAAATTTGATTTATCATATGAAGGTTGCCATGTTGCATCTATGATGCAAGTTTGGTTGCAATTGGACTTCAACTTCTCAAATGAGACCAATTTTTCGAAACTTTTAACCAAAATACCACATACATACGTTACGACATACGGACGGACATATGGACAGACAGTGATTACTTGGTCTCTTTCCTGAACTTCTTTCAGGCGAGGCAAAAAGGAGTTGCCTATTGACAAATTTCAGGAGGTGCCTACTGACATGGTTAGATAGATGTCAGGGATATCTCAATTTACCGTCTCGGATCGGAGCCTCTCCTCTATCCATGCGGCCAGCTCACACACGGCTGCAGAGTCACGAAGCTGTAACGAGAAGAGTGATTTACACATCGTACATCATTACCCAAATCTTGACAAGTTATAACCTCAAACCTTCCCCCTGCGGGAACTGATTGCAATCTCCACATGACATGACAGAAGACTAGCCTGGCTCTAGTCATCATCGTCAGTCTCCTGACGAAGACTAGAGCAGGCTAGTCGAAACGCTGAGACCAAGGACAAGTTCTTTTAGAACTTAAAGCAGGACTGTTCTTATCAGAAATAAAACTACTTAGCGAAAGTTGATAATAAGCAGGACAAGTTCTTATCAGAACTAGAAATCAACTGAGCAATAGTAGTTATTATTAAAAATATTATAATTATATTATAAATATACCTCATAGATATTCATCAGGCAGCCACGGCATTTCATTGGTTCATTCCAGCAACTCAACCGTGTGAATTTTTTTTTTTACTATTTCCCTGCGTCTTCTTAACGCGCGTGACGTGCAAAACCCAGGGAGGTACTATCACACACTTGGGTCGCTGCCTTAGATTTGTTCGAGTACTGTGTTTTCTTGTAACCAACAACGCATGCACTTTATGTGCATACCGCATGGAGATCACTGGTGAAGACAGCAATTTGTGCAAGTCTATTAGGGCGTACATCCAAAGGGTGAGCGGTGGTGCTTGCTTTGTGATTTTAACCGAGGAAGAACTGGGTGAAATTTTGGAAGATAATAATAAATCCAGTGTTTTGTGCGATAGTCCCAATCATCCAACACCTCGGGGTCATTAGTTTTCACTATTTCCCCACAAACTATGTTGTATTTGTATATTGCCACATGGTGTTACAGCAAACTGAAACGATACTGATACTCCACCATGCTAAGCTTAAAATGTTATAAAAGCAAATGTTGTATATTACCATTAAGTTTACAATGATGTGACATTCAAACTCAGACTTACGTTTGCACTCAGCATTCCCTCAATCTCCTTGTCGTTCTTGATTGCTTTCAGGTATTGGATGATGGAAGGCGACACCACACGCTTTTCCTGTCAGAATCAGAAAAATACTGCAAGTAAAACTTGCGCGATCCCCCTTGTATAATGGCAGTTTGTATACAGGCAGTTAGTAAGGACAAATTCCACTGTACCTATACAGTCCAAAACTGTGAAGCTACAAAGGGGCCTTTTTAATACTTACAAAACAATGACTTTCATGACACTAGAGACACAAAGTGACATAAATCATGGGCTACCTAGGACCAAGGCATGTAGAGTGACCCTGGAGGTCATGACCTGTTGCCTGAGTCTAATCACTTTACCAGGAGCACGTTTTGGCTGCCCTTGAACTGGAACATGTTTCTGACGTCACAGCCGTGACCTGAAACATGTTTCCTGTGCACCGCGAAAACGACTGACCGGAAAATTGTTCATGACGTCATGATACTGCCTACGTGACTGCACACAACTCAAAAAAATTCACGCAGCAACCGGACATGATTAACAATAACATTCAAAGCAAAAGTGGGAGGTTTTTTTTATAACGTTTCCCTAAAGTTCTAAAAAGGGTAGGCCTGATATTCTGTATCAACTTTCGTACCAATTGAAGGTAAAAACCCACTATTTAAACCCCATTTATGGTAAAAAGTAACGTCGTCGGCTAAGCTTGTTGACCTTCCCGCCATCTTGAAACATAAGTGAACCGACCGGAAACCTCGGTTCAACTTTGGTCGAAACAATGACGTCATTTCAGTGTAACCGAAGTGCCAAAACGGCTGCTAACCAGAAACATGTTTACGGTCACAGCGCAAAAACGTGCCCCAGATACCATGAGCAATAACCACATATCAAGTTTGGTTGAGATTGATGACTGAACTTACATTGAACCTAACCAAAATGGAACACACACACACATACCAGCAGGTTTGTTTATGGTGCAACTCAACAATTGTCTATTGTTCCTCTTCCCTTTTCCTTTGTTTATACTATGCAACAGCTCTCATTGGTTTTGTACACGTTTTCTAATCGAGGTCCTCCTCAATTTGGTTCATGTCCTCAATTCATCGATGATGTTGCATGTGTGTCCTCGATTTGCACCATAAACAAATGCATCGAAGTGTGTATTTGCCTGCAATCGGGGACCCCCTATTGTTCCTCTTTTGTCTGTACTTTCAATTTTCAGGAAGACCTCCCATGTGTTTTGTACATGATCGTAAATTGGGGACCTTCAGGAATTGGGGACCAAATTGTCCTCTATTGTTCAACGTCCCCTTTTGAATGAAGAAACAAACTCACAGACACACAGAAGGAATACGCTATCGCAATATCCCCCTCTGGCTTACAGCCAGGGGGATCAAAATAATGATATAGGATCCATAAGCAAAATTGAAGAAAGAGCCATTTGTTCTTTTTCCTTCTTTTGCTCTTTTCTAATCAAAGATCTTTATCTCTGAGCACCCACCTCGTCAATTTCGTCCAGCCAGCCGATGCTCGTGTCGTTCCCCATCCAGATTTTCTTGATGGAGCCCCTGCTGTTGGTGTTCTGCACTCCCGTCTTGAAATTCTTGTAGTCGTGCACCTTGACGCACAGGGGCAGCTGCGTACCTGTACAAAAACACGGGAAGTTGCTACATAATATACAAATATTGAATGCTTCGAGTGGTGTAGTAAAACTAGCCTCCCGAGGTGATCCATGGACCATTCTATTTTCCCGAGGCGAAGCCGAGGGAAAATAGAATGGTCCATGGATCACCGAGGGAGGCTAGTTTTACTTCACCACGAGATAAAGCATTCAATATTTGTTTTATAACACTTCACCCACAGATTCTGCTTGATTTTAATGTTTTAAATTATTTAAATCTGAACACAGTTGAAATAACCTTTAATTTCAATACAAAATTGGTGGAAAATATATTTCTCTCTTAAAAACTACCCCTTCACGAAATGTTTGAACCCAAGTCTGTGGCGCGCTCTCTTTGGAATACTACGCGCTACGCACAACGCGCACACCAGCATGCATTTGCACACAAATACCATGCCGTGGAAATAGTACTTTGGTTGCTAATGGTATAGTACTTTGGTTGCTATGCGCATAGTACTTTTGGCCGTGCACAGAAAGATAGCAAAATTAGAAAGTAACATGTGACTCGCTCTCGGCCAATCAAGACAAAGAATCTGTGGGTGAGGTGTTATAAATTCTTATAATGATGATTTGATTGAGATATTTCAAGTGCGCTATGTGAGGAAAAACTCTGACAGTTTTTGTGCCCATTCCTAGACTTTTTTTATTTTTTTTTATGTTGGACTAAGGTATCTGCAAAAGGTTTCCAAAAGGTTTTTGCTACAAGTTTAATAAATACCGATTGAATTTGAAGTTCCTTAACGAAGAGGCTTGGCAGCACTGTATGAGGAAATGTTAGAAGAGCCCACTTTATACCTGTCTCAGGACATCCATAGTCTGGTCCAATCTTGAGATGTCCCCTGATGAGGCTGGTCAGACGACGTGTGGCATCATACAAATACAGGCTGCAAGGTATGAACAACAGACACATCAATGAACCTTCATTTCCCCTCTTTGTGCATAAATACCGAACATAATAATAATAATGCGTATAATTTTATAAAGCGCACGTATCCACCAGTATTGGTGCTCAAGGCACTACATCTTTATTACCCTGCTCATTGGGCCCATGAAACATTGCAAAGACAATCTCAGCTCCCTGGGGAGTATACAGCTCAACTTGCCATTTTGGCGCAACGCACCTACAATCAACCACAATAACCATCTCTGCCCTCACAAGTACCCATTTACTCCTGGTTGGAGAGAAGCAATGAGTGACAAAGTGCCTTGCCCAGGGGCACACGCACCATAACCCAGGCTGGACTGGAACCCACAACCTGCAGAATTACCCACAAACTTAAAAACTCCAGACCACGAGGACACGGTATTCCACGGCACTCTAACGACCAATAAACCAAAACGAAAAAAAACAGACTATGTCCGCTTTTAATCACTATAAGGTTGATTAACCCTCCTATGCAAACATATATTCTTTACCAAACTGAGTCCTTTCAGTCAGAATCAATCGAGTGAATCAGAATCGAGTGACTGTTTTCAACAGTTAAGAATTCCCAGCCTATATAAAGCAGGATTCACTGGCTGGGACTGTTTATGTAACTTGATACAGCTTTGCTTTGACTGCGGGTGATTGAAATAAGCCAGCTGTGCCCACAACTTGCCTGCTTTGTGTGTTCATGGTCTGTTGACTGAATTCAACTAGTCATAGTGCTTGCTTAACATATGATTTAACCTTTGGTGACTAGCCTGTGTTAGGGGTACTGGATGGACATTTTAACTATCTGTGACTGTTTAAAGAGGTTGCGGAATGCTCGAAAACATTTCCGTCATTTTTTGGGTATATGTAGCCTAAGGTGTGATGAAATAAAAACGACTATTGTGTCTGTCATGAAATGAGTACAAAAGGTACTTTGGAGAGCGGTTTTTCAAGTCCTGTCATGCCTGTTTCGACCCGAACGTGCAATTTGTGTAAAAGTCGTCGTTGCGGGCAGCAAACAAAACACAGTAAATCGTGACGTAATAAACAGGACTCCCGATGCAGAGTAGCATACACGAGTCCTGTTTATTACGTCACGATTTACTGTGTTTTGTTTGCTGCCTGCAACGACGACTTTTACACAAATTGCGCGTTCGGGTCCAAACAGGACCTGAAAAATAGCTCTCAAAAGTACCTTTTGTACTCATTTCATGACAGACACAATAGTCGTTTCATTTCAGCACACCTTAGGCTACATATACCCCAAAAATGACGGAAATGTCTTCGAGCATTCCACAACCTCTTTAAATAGTAATTGGGTAAAAGAAATTGACTCAATTGGGATATGAAACTGTAACAACGAATGAGCTATCCACCTGTTTGTTAAGCAGGGTTAAGAAATGACAATTCAGACAAAGCGCCAAATTGGCCAGAATGAACTTACTTGATTTGTTCCTCGGTGACAATGGCGTATGACATAAAAAGTGGATTAAACTGGATGTCATTCCCCCTCAAGTTGAACAACCCTGAGACCAAAAATATCAAAAAGAAAACTGATTAACGAGGAACATCGTTAATTCCTCCAAAATCTACAACTATATCTTGTGTTTCGGTTTTGGTCGTATCGGCTTCGGTAATGCACCTGCATAGAATACAAACGCAGATATGCAAATAGCCGTACAAAAGACGTACACAATTTAGTTTTTCATAGGTTTGTGCACAAACATGAATGTGCCCAGCAGGCATCACTTTGTACATGAGTCAGCGCTCTAGTAATTTAATATAGCTCTATGATCAAACCCCACATCCATCCACTTTTGGAACTTACAGCAAAAGCAAATGTTGTATATTCCATTTAAGGATTGTTTGAAATAACGATAACAACCACAGCTAGTGATTTTTTCTTGTATGCAACCTGGACGATGTGTGTCAAATCAAGTACATGATCAATGTCACCTTGTGTCCTTAAGCAGGCATCTTTACCATAACAAAAGCAGGTGTCAAGGATTATTCACACAGAACAAGCACAGCTGGTGATTTTCTTACATGCAACTTGGATGGTGTGTGTTGAATCAAGCATTGGATCAATGCCACTGTGTGTCCATCAGCAAGCTACTTCACCACAACAAGAGCAGGTGTCAAGGGATTTTGGGAAATAGCCAAAACAAACACAGCCGCGTATTATATTTCTTACATGCAATTTCGTCCAGTTTAGTGATGACAACGGCATCAATTTTCTGATCTTTCATCATGTCCCGCAGATTCTTCTTGCCGTCTTTACGGTAAATCTTGTCCTCCCAAGCCTCTCCTAAAATTTATAAAGCAACAAAAAAAAAGGAAAAATCAGAAAAGGTCCATAGGATTTTACTTATAGCTTTATTCAGAATCAGAAAACCAGACTGAATTCATAAAGTCGTCATTTTCCAAACCCTGGCTCCATCTCAGAGTGCGGCTGGATCTATGGCTTTAGCAGCATTTTCAAGCTTGTTGACCCTAATTCCCAGCATGATTTACTAGGAACCATACCCATCCTGGCAAATTATGGGAACACCATATGGGAAACTGCACACACATATTTCTGACTTTGATTCTGGAGGAGTGCCAGCCCTATGTAAAAGACCGTCAGTTTAGCGGTACTGTACCCATCCTGACAAATTCCAACAAAACATGCCGTTGGGGTTGGATGGGTTGTGTTCTGTTAGGGTTAAAGTTTATAACAAAGAAAACAAAAATTGCAAGCTTTAGATATTATCTGCTCCACACGGAAACAGGAGCGTATGCTTTTTGACGACTTTCGAAGCCTAGGTCGTACCGGTACTGGTACGCGCACATATAGCCTGACGTATATGCACAAGTAGGGTTTTTTTTGGAACCTGCACAAAGCCAAAGCGTCTTCCTTCGCATGAGCGTTCAGTGTCGTCGACAATGTGCATTCAAATGTCATCGAGGGGACCATGGGATTCATCTGATGTAACAGGAAATTGACTTATAATTGAGTTAGTGTACCCAAACGAAAGGGCGTATGCTCACGAGGGTACAGCTTGAACATACTCACATACTCGCATATGGTCTGAGCCGGGATTGGAACCCGGGCCATAATGGTGAGAGGCAAGCGCTTGACGCACTAGCCACCGATGCCACCCACTGGACGTCACTCACAATTAACGGACACACAAGGTTTTTATTGTTTAAAGCCAGAATCCATCATTGCAGCCATCCGAAAAGAAACTGGCGTAATCATTGTTGAAAAACATACTTGGTTGAAAGATAGTAAGGGGACTAAACTCCCTGTGAAATTATTCTTTCTGGCAAGCTGTCATTTTGAAGTAATCAACGAAAGAAGGCCTTTCCAACGGTGCGTCTTAATTAGTAGTTCGTTTTGTTATTCGGCGAAGCGCGCGCGCAAGCATTGGCATGAGGCACACGCGCATGCGGTTTGCTATAATTCGTCGGATCAGTGCGCAACATCGCGTGTAACTGCAACCGGCTCAGTGAGAATGTGTCTCGGACGCTGAATTCAGGCCCAATTAAAAACATGATTCAGCAACTTTTGATTTGAAATTGAGATCCTACAATGCTGTATTTCTCGGAATATACAGCTGGAGCTGAGCTGAAACTTCATCAGGTTAGTTGTTCAGTATCCTTCATTAGATTTTGAACACTTTTGTTGCTTCAAACGAACAAAATGCACAAATTACAAATGATGGACTATATCTTTAACTTGAACCCTTACCTGCGTACAGTTGCGTATCGTACGGCTCTAGAGGGCGTAGCCCGTAATCCACCTGTTGGCTGTCGGCCCAGATGTAGTCAATCATGAAGTCGTTCTTCTCGTCGTCTTCATTGTCGTCGTTGATGAGGTCGGGGTCAGGGATCTGTGGGTTGTTGTTGACGATGCGGATGTCGTCCAGCGGGATCATCTTGATTCTCTTCAGGTCGTAATCCCGGAAGGTGTAGTTGAAGGTGTAAAAATCCCCTGCGGTAAAAAAGAAGACAAGTCAAAAGATGAGAGAATATTAACGGGATCAAAGTCAAATGCAAACGTCAAGAAGAGTAACAACTTTGATAGGTCTCAAAATTTCAGAAAATCAAAAACAGTCTGATTTTGGCAAAAGTTTGATTTGTGATCAGTCTGAATTGAAAATAGTACCAAAATATGCTTGATAAAAATATGCACTCAACAAAACCTGAACATCCACTTTTATTTCCAATTCTTTCTTTGACTTTTGTGAATATTTTTTGTTATACAACACCTTAATTAATCCCCATCATCTGATTGGTGGATCATTGATCACATGTTATTGAATTATTCGTCCGAACGCATGGCGCGCAGCGCACAGTGCAATGGAAGTTCCATTGCACAGTGAATAGAATTTCCATTGCACGGTGTCTTCGCTGTTGGCGATGGCGCTGTTTTAAATCGAGATTACTTGAATATGATGGTTAATTTAATATGATTAACTTCCTTGTCAAACTTTCCAACAGTTTTTAACCTGAATAAATTGGCTATAAAAAGTCAACCAACCAGATGACAAGGATTCATTCAGGTGTTATATAAAACACATAATGAATGTTTCATGTTCATGCAAGGGAAAGAATAATTTCATTCGGTGACCGAATGAAATGTTCCATTCCACTCGGCTTCGTCCTGTGGAATTGAACATTTCATCTGTCACCTCATGAATTATTCTCACCATTGCACTCACAAACATTCATTATTTGTATACTAAAACGTTTTGGAGATTAGTCCATGCTTGTGCAGCATAAATATTGATGTATCCTCGCTCGAGGCTTTCATTTCTGGGTCATTCTATAAATTTGGGGTCCACTTTTTTTTCCTGTTCCTATAATATCCGACATCTATGATTATATAATTCTGAACCACTCCTTAACCAGTTCGCATCGGAGGACGTGATAACATGCACTGGCTGTTTTTATACACAGGCACAGCTGACGGGTTAAAACGTCACGATTGCCTCGACTAGTCTCTGGGTGACGTCTAAACACGCTAATCCCTCGTGCCTTTTGTACACACACACACAAAGTATGTGAATCTGTGGAGGCGGACCATGTGTTGATCTTGAATTAGCCGTTATCCACGGCCTATTGTTGTACAATTTACGCTCCAGTGCACACCTCCGAGTTTTGAAAAATGTGAGGTTTTGGCAAGAAATATCGTACAAATACTGTTGAAATGACTCTTGCAAATCAGCATTTGTGGCGTTTGGCTGTATATTAGAAGTTGGGCGGAAATTGTGAATTTTTGTGAATTCGAATTTTCGGCCAAATTATCCCGGCGCGAAGTGGTCAATGCACTACTTTGTCCTGCAAGATTGATTAAGATATATATTAGGTTATTCTTAATGATACTTGAATAGTAAATTACAAAGAACCAAGGTAACAGGAACAGAAAAACTGTCACATTGCAGACCCTGAACTTGAACTTGTTTTTTTTCCCTCAAAAGTTGTCAGAGTTTCTGCATCTCATTCTGCGCAATACTCACGTATAGACATCAGCTGAGGGTCATATCCAATCCGCGCTATCTGGCTCTGTTGGTCGATGGGATTGATGTTATCAATCACCCACTGCGCTGGCGTTTCGTCGCGGGGATCCCCTGTTCCAGAACAAGAAGTTGATTGTTTTTTTAGAAGCACTGGAAATTTCAGTTTGTCGGGGAAGTAATACTGGTATTCAATGCCTGGGGTCATCTCAGCTAAGTGGCTCAATAAATCTGTGACCCAGGTTCGAAACCCAGCCCACATAAGAATTCGGGCGATTCACAATGCAGTGCGCCACCAAGAATTTGCATGGAGAGTCCATTTTTTTCAAGTTTAGGGTCAACAAACCATGGCCCATTTGAATGAGTGTCAGTAGAGAACTAGAGCTTATTTGTTACAAATTGGGGCATAGCGTTCTGCCGCCTTTACGAAAAACACCACATTGATAAAAAGAAAAGAAAAGGGCAAACATTATACTCAAATCATATACGCTTGTGAAACTACTGACCGGAAAAACTAACAATTTCGAATGTCACGCGCTGCGAATTTGTTGATCATATCCCACAATGCAGGGGGGGGGGGGGAATGAACTCGCCATGGCAAACTCTTGGAGGCACACTGCATTGTGAATTGCCCGAATTGGGTATTCAGTCCCTACCCGATTCCATGGGATTCCCAAGAACATTTATCTGGGGTTTTCTCCCAGCCTTAAAATTAGGCACTTTTCAACACCGTCTTCCCTCCGCAGGTTTCTTCAAATTCTGAGCTCAAAAAGGCACTTCTGACAAATCCTTGGTTTCATTGCCAAGATATAAATGAGATCATATTTTAAATTAAACTTTAGACACAACCTGAACATTAGTCTTGAGGATCCCTTCACGTTTGCAGATCCATGCTTTAAATGTCTGATATATCCGAGCATGTGAACCTTAGAAGTGTGCCACCTTTAGAAGTGGTGATGTCATTTAGAGTAGAAATGCAACCAAACCTGTTGATTGGTCTCTAGCTGCCATATTTTTGTCACACAACATGGGTTACCGAAGACACGATAGAATACGCCCGCTCAATGGCCAGAATCTGGATGTCACGACGCAGTGTTGTTTTGCATAATCCACACGTATATCAACAGCAAGCGTCTACGCCATAGACTACCATGGCAGTTGACGTGCATAGAAAATTCATTCCTTCCTTCCTTGAAAGTGCAGCCTCATATGTATGAGGATAAATGCACTGCCAGAAACACCAGGGCGAACCCCTTCTCTTAGTGATAAGTGTTACTGGGTTCTTTTACGTGCATTATACAACGCACGGGACCTACGGCTTTACGTCCCACCCGAAGGACGAGGCAATAATGGTGAAGTGTCTTGCTTAAGGACACAAGTGTCAGGACTAGGACTCGAACCACACTCTGCTGATCAGAAACACCAGAGCTTGAGTCCGGTGCTCTTAACCGCTCGGCCATGAGACTCCATTTTGATGGACACTGACCTACTATTGAAACCTCCCAATTTTCTTCCTGGATTCTAAACTCACCAAGACGCATCAATTCCCAGTTGCAATCTACCTCTCTCTCTGCCTGGATCCAGTAGCGACCGTCGGTCCAGAGTACCGCTTTGCCGTCATCTCCGTCTCGCTCTGTTGTGACAACGGCTAGGCCGCCTGGTGCAAGAAAAGAAAAGGGTGATTTGCGAATTACATTTACTGTGAATAAGTACGGACCGGGAGTGTGTCCTGCCAGCGTGGACACGGCTAACTTTATCACAGTGGCAATGGTCGCAAAAGTTGGACCGACTGTTTGGATAACGTTAACTTCGCGAAAGCGAAGCGAAATTCCTGACGTCAACAATACGTTCGAAGCGCGTCCACCATTGTTGACAACGTGAATTTCGCTTCGCACTTGCTTTCGCATGAAGTATGAACCGGGCTTAAGTGGTCTCTCGCGTTGTTTTCTATGTTTTCGTAAAGGTCAACTCATACACAGTGATCCTCATGCTTCTATCGGGGCTGAAAGTTTTTTCTTCATTAACTCTAACCCCTTCAGCACGTTTATTAGAAAGTATCCTGAATCTGCCAAAATCCATTAATTTTGTCAAGCAAATTTTTCTTTGTGTCTTAAGTCCATCAGAATCCACCAGTGAGTCCATCAGAATCCACAATACCTCATACACACCAAACATATAGCCAAGGAGTTAAATGTTGAGGTCCTGAATCCATCAAAGTCCCCCAACTACTCAGTATGGAGGTATCCTGTATCCATCAAAATCCTGCAGTTCCCCTAGGCTTACTGTCCTGAATCCATCAAAATCCCCCAACTTTTTCAACACAGAGGTATCCTGAATCCGCCGAAATTCTGAATGAAGTTTTGCCTGTAGCACTTTCAAAATCTAGGTTTTGTTTTACTCACCCTGTACACATTTATTCATTTATTTACTTATTACATATCTTTACCCGGGGTATGCCCAAACAGTTTAAAACTGGTTTCCAGTGGGGCCCTGCATACAATAAAATAATGACTACAAACATGTATACAAATACAATACATTACAAATACAATACAATTCAATACAATGGGACCTATCTTGTAACATCAAATACAAATATTGCTATAATTATATCCGCTGATTATGGGAGGGGCGAAAAACCTGCGAAAAACCCTTTAGGGAAAAAACACCGGGAAATTCAACCAAGTTTTTTAACTCCGTAGATCAGCACATATTTAGATTTATTTAGTGACAAATACTCACACACATCCCAAAAGGTAGAGCGATAGACTGCTGAGCTTAGAAAAAGACAAAGATCAAGCATGCATGCGCTTACCTGATCCTTGGAATCCAGTAATGAACTCCAGCCGTTTGTCGTGGTCAGCAACAAAATCGCTCTGCAGAGAGAAGATAAAGAAGGTCTTTTAAAAAGAATGAACCCTCAAAACGTCCTCTTTATCTCAGCTTTTTAAAACAATACTTTCACTTGTCATTGGCTAGGAATGTACTAGATTTGGGGTGAGGGTAGTTTTGCTTTTTCTAAATTAATGTCTCAATCTTATTTGTATATTTTGTTCATTTTTGTTATTAATTTTTGCAACCACTACTTTAGGTAGTCCTGAAAAGGACTGTTTGGCTAACTTCTTAGATGTCTACTTTGCTGCTCTGTCTCTGTCCTCTACTTGGTAGCCTTTTTTTACAAATGAAAGTTTCAGTCTGTGTTTTTAATGCGACAGTCAAAATATCAGTCGTCGTGGACAGAACAAAAAAAGGGTACTTGTTTTGAACTGGCCATAACTCAATAAATAGCTACCCTATTGGAAAGGTTTTTTCGATGTTGAAAAGCAAATGGGCTATCTTCTCAAAAAGTCGGACATGTACCAGTCTAGTCCTAGCTAATAATTGAAATCACTTGGCTTCAACCTCAGTTGCAAAATGTTGAAGCAAAGTCGCCTTTAAAAACTGACTTGAGATCTCAAACTTGGCTGGTGAAATACTGAGGACCTTGTCTTTGCCTCAAAAATGTTGGAGAATTTTGTCAGTTAAAAAAGAGTGAGTGAAGTTAGAATGATTTTGGTTCGCATCAATCCATCACATTATACCTGGTGTCGATCGGAGTACGTAATAATGTATCCATCCAGATCATATCTGATGTGTCTCATTCGTTTCCTCAAATCTCTCAGACGCTCTGTGGTGTCGATCGTAGTCGGGGGAAGTGTCTGCAAGAGGATCAAAAGGTCAAAGGTCAGTCATGTACTGATCTGATACATGCACAATTTTGTACATGTATGTAAAGCTTACATGTGTTATATTAGGTCGTGTCTGAAAGTTGTGGCTGTGGCCGGAAATAACATGTGCACCTATGGAAGCCACTGGCTTGTGGCTACAGCCACTGGCTTGTGGCTACAGCCACTGGCTTGTGGCTACAGCCACTGGCTTGTGGCTACAGCCACTGGCTTGTGGCTACAGCCACTGGCTTGTGGCTACAGCCACTGGCTTGCAGCTACAGCCACTGGCTTGTGGCTACAGTCACTTCCCATAGGCGTGTGTGTTACTCCCAGCCACAGCCAGTTAATTCGGCCACGGCCTTATTAAACTTCCAAGTAGCTTAGGCCAAAAAAAAAAAATTGTTCTGTTTCCGATTACATGGCATTTGAAAATAGGGTAGGTAGGTATGGAATTATTTTTCTCTAATTTTTATTGTGTACAATCATATAGAGGCCTCTGTGTGTAGTCAAGGGTAAAAGGTAGACATTTATCGTTTTGGGTGTTTTTTTCCTCATTTTTCCCATAAAACAATTAGGGTGGGTGCTGTCAGAATAGGGTAGGTAGGGAAATCGGATGGACAACTACCGGTATACTATTTTTTGCCTTATGAAGAAGCTGAAATTAAACACAAACACTATTTGAAACAAGCTATTACTGTACAAAATTTGGCTTTAAAGGGAAGATACAACATTTGCAAACATCAAAAAACGAAATGATCAAATTATCACGAAATATCTTACTGGATTGTTAGGGAATGACAGTCTAAAGCATCCTGTAAAGTTGTGGCTCCTGGTGTGCTGACGTTTTCAAGAAAACTGTATTTTTCCAACGCTGATCAGCCGACCAGCGTTGGAGAAAACTGGCCTTTTTCAAAAAGTGCTCCTACTTTTTTATGTTTAGTTCGTCTGCATTTTCTTTGCAATTCATTACACACATGTGAAGACTAAAACCCTGCTAGACTGATTCTCTGATCTTACAATTCCCCAAAGTCTATAAATTTGTCCATTTTATCTTAAGTGGGTCAAGGAGCCAGACTAAAATAAAAAGATTGGTTTTCTTGGTTTTTCCAGCATCTACGAACCAAAAACGTGAAACAAGTCAGTGTAACAATATTTTCTATAACATACTAATACTCCAAATCCATTTATTTCTGAAAATTGCAGCAAAAGCAAAAGTTGTACATTCCCTTTAAGCACATTCCTTTTTGGGCAAATACATTTTTAATGGTCAACCTCTGCTTTTGTTACGAGATGGGTTCCAGAAGGAATTTTTGGTGCTTACTGCTACCGCACGCCGGCAGCGAGCTGGATACTCACCGGGATGACATCACCTGGGCGCGTATCATTTTTACTTCCCGGCCGCGCGGCGGAATCAACCAATGACGTGCCCCAATTTGATCATGAATATTTATGAGGTATAGTAATCATTCTTACCTCAGTCTGATCCCTGCAGTCCCTGACACCTTCTGTTGCGGAATCGGCCAATGACGTGCCCCAATTTGATCATGAATATTTATGAGATGTAGTAATCATTCTTAGGTCTCAGTCTGATCCGTGCAGTCCCTGACATCTTCTGTTGCGGAATCAGCCAATGACGTGCCCCAATTTGATCATGAATATTTATGAGGTGTAGTAATCATTCTTACCTCAGTCTGATCCCTGCAGTCCCTGACATCTTCTGTTGCTCGTCGGTGCCTGCGAACCACTTGATCCGGTGCAGAGGGGCCTGCAGTTCCTCTGACAGCAACTGGTGAAATCAAGTGAATTTAGTAGTTTGATATAGACCTAGTTCCATCTTCATTATTCAAATGTCATGAATATATGTTACCTCAAAACTATTGAGAAAACACTTTGAAATTTTCTGACCAGTCTCATACAGTTTGTGCACAGGGTGACTAACGATGGCCAGATATACTCCTAGAACGCTCGGAGCGCATCGCGGGGGGTGCAGTACTTGCACTTGTACGCATGTGCATACTATCATTTCGCTTGTACTGTACCCCCCGCGGCGCGCTCCGAGCAAACCGAAAATCATTGCTGGATCATATGTGTGCACGTTTCAAGTGTCAGGTTGGCTCAGTGCAGAAAGGGTATATTTTTCAGGTAGCATAAAATGGTATGACAGTAGAGCGCGTAATGAATATGCATGACTATGACGTCACTAGAAGCTCATGAGTAATATATCACGCACGGTACTGATAGATATACATGTAGATGCACACTGTATGCCGGTGCTGCATCCCACTTACCGATGATATCACATTTAACAATGACACTAGAGGGTGGCGACACTAGAGGGTGGCGGCGCGACAGTACAGTAGAAAGAGGACTTGTTAAATGTGATATCATCGGTAAGTGGGACGACACTAGAGGGTGGCGGCGCGACAGTACAGTAGAAAGAGGACTTGTTAAATGTGATATCATCGGTAAGTGGGACGACACTAGAGGGTGGCGGCGCGACAGTAGAAAGAGGACTTGTTAAATGTGATATCATCGGTAAGTGGGACGACACTAGAGGGTGGCGGCACGACAGTAGAAAGAGGACTTGTTAAATGTGATATCGTCGGTAAGTGGGACGACACTAGAGGGTGGCGGCGCGACAGTAGAAAGAGGACTTGTTAAATGTGATATCATCGGTAAGTGGGACGACACTAGAGGGTGGCGGCGCGACAGTAGAAAGAGGACTTGTTAAATGTGATGTCATCGGTAAGTGGGACGACACTAGAGGGTGGCGGCGCGACAGTAGAAAGAGGACTTGTTAAATGTGATATCATCGGTAAGTGGGATGCAGCACCGGCATACAGTGTGCATCTACATGTATATCTATCAGTACCGTGCGTGATATATTACTCATGAGCTTCTAGTGACGTCATAGTCATGCATATTCATTACGCGCTCTACTGTCGTACCATTTTATGCTACCTATTTTTCATCATTTTGGCCAAAAAACCGACAAAATCCAGCAATGTTTGTTCTGCGCATATTACGTGAATATGGAGTTTGGGGGCAAACTGTGCAGGGGTTCTGTGGGAAATGTCTGCATTTTGATGGACGTTATTGTACTTAAAGGGAATATACAACATTTGCAAACATCGAAAAATAAAACTACCAAGTTTTTGCGAATTACCTTAATAGGATGTTGGTAAATGATAGTCTAAAGCATCCTGTAAAATTATGGCACCTGGTATACTGTCATTTTCAAGAAAAGTGGTATTTTTGTATCAATTTCCAACGCTGATCGGCCGATCAGCGTTGGAAACAACTGGCTTTTTTTCAAATACTGGCCCCAATTGACCATTGCACTTGTTTGCAATCGATTACAAACCTATGAACGGGTACGAGCAAGCTAGACTGGTTCCCTGACCTTACAATTCCCCAATGTATGTAAACTGCTCTGTTTCTTCTTATATGGAGTCAGGGAACCAGACTACAGGAAATGATCGTTTTTCTTGGTTTTTATAGCATTTTCGAACCCAAAACCTCCAAAAAGTCAGTGTAACTATATTTGCTTTATATTTCCAACCCCCAATTCCATCCATTTCTGAAAATTACAGCAAAAGCAAATGATGTATATTCCCTTTAATTAGTGTTTTGTGCTGAAAACAATTTTGCGGGGTTCTTCATCTATGAGGCTCTACTACGTGGAGCCTCATAGTTCTAGGAGTAGGCCTAGTCATGCTAGTCCAGATATGGGAATCTTTCCTAATTTTTTTGGTGATTGTGTATCTACGGGCTCCGTAGGAAACAACATCCACTTAAAAAAAATAATTTGACCTACCAAACGCAAACTAGTTGGCGACATTAGGAACATGCAGGTATGTCAAAGATAAAGGCCTGGGTTTTGAATTTTCGAGGGAAATTTGAGGGGTAAAATGACTATGAGTCGTAAGACAACGACAAAACACAACACGAAAATAATTAACTACACTAGTACCATGACTACACGATCGATCGCTCCCCCCCCCCCCCCCCCCCCGTATTGATTTTATAGAGGCCAATTAACTACTCCGTCAAGTGTCCAAACAAAGAAAAACCTGACTACATTTCAACAATGATTTGCTGATGACCCCCCCCCCCCCGCAAAGCTTCCTGGATCCGCCCCTGTGACACTAACCTGTCAAAGCAGCCAAGATGAACAAGTGCAACCACCACGGAGAATTCATATCCGAGTCTGGTTCGTTCACACAAAGCAAAACACACGTCAACGACTAGTTTTCTTCAAACTAAAAAATCTGAGAACTAAACAAGCAAAATTAGCGGTTTCACACTGAGTGACAGTTTTCTGATCGATCGCTGACAAATTAACTAGGCCCTACACAAATAATCGCCGAGTCGTACGCGTACTCGACAAGACGACAACCTCGTTCTCGCGAGGACAGGGATGAGTCATCGTCAATCCATATGCTTTACATGTGGGATCATGCGCAAATTTTTCATGAAACCGAGGTTGTAACCTATTCGCATCTGGTACCCATGCGATGAGGTTGGTTTTGTATGTATGTATTTTAGGTACCATACTGTACCATTTCGTGCCGACGTTCGCTCGTAGGTGGGTGGGGCTTATTGGAACAGAAAGAAGGGGGGCGGAGAGAAAGAAATGTTTGAAATTATAAGTGTCTATCATGTTTAAGTTGGCATGGTGTTTCCCTTGAAACAGAAGATTTTTTCCCACTGGATACAACTTTAGGTCCTACCTATAGCCTATAGGCCTATGCTTCAATCATTAAAAAATGGGTTTAGATTTGTTACAGCAAAGCTAGCGCTAGAGGGCGCTATCGAAAGTTACCCGCACCCGCGAATTTATCTGCGACCGGCGACCGAATAAATATCGACCATGTCGACGGGGGCCTGCTGAAACTTTTCGCAAGGACTATTTCTTCGAGATACAGAGAAGACACGTGCTGAATTTTTGGAGAATGGTGGATTAGGTTAGGCCCTATCAATCATTCTGTTTCTTGCTGTAGGCCTATTGTTGATGTACCCTAACGTGGCGCGGCCCCTAACGTGGCGCACTTTGATTTTTCGCCTGTAGCGCCTAGCTACAGCAAAAGTTTTCACTGAAATTTCACTTTCTGTGAAATTTCATCAAGTTCTAAACACTCCCGTTTATAAATCGCGAGTTTATTTACCCGCTACAAAGTTAAAAGAAAAATTTCTTTTGGCGTGATTTTCCGATTTTATTTTCAAGTGTAAAGTGAACCCTTTGAAAATGCCCCGAAAAATAAGAAAATAATTTTCTGACAAACATCTGGCTGGGCATGTAAGTAGAGATAATAATGACTTATCAAAATTTATCAAGTTTACAGAAATTCTTAAATGTTAATTTGGAATTTTCCGAGATTTATTTAAGTGCGCCACGTTAGGGAACACTCCGCCAATTTGTGCCCAATTTCCGGACGCCACCGTTTTTCAATTTCGGCTTAAATTTTATGAAACCGAAATTGTTCACAGAGGTTAAATAGCAAGCATTAATAAGGTGAAAGTACCAGTTTTTCACTGCATGAATTTGAGGTTTGTCAACAAAGAGGTTTGGCAACACTACACGAGGAAAGTTGGGTAAGCTTCGAAGTGCGCCACGTTAGGGAACACGACTATATAAGCTATGACCTATGGAGTGCCGACCTACTCCTAGAACTACGGTATGATGGGCCACGCAGTGGAGCCTAGAACTATGTAGTGGAGCCTCCATAGTTCTAAGAGTACCGACCTATACTGTTGGGATTTTGCTTACATGGCCGATCATGCCGATGCTTATGCGCCTTCATTTATTTACTACACATTGTCGTACATGTCATAACCAGGTAACTAAAACTTAAAAGTTAGTATCTTAAAATTTCTATGCAAAACCCCCTAGGCCCTACACTGGGGTTTGTATAGAAAATATCAGACAGTTATTTATTACTCCCCATCAAGGAATCATGCTCAAATTACTTCGGCAGTGACCGCAAGCCCCATTTGAAGAATATTAAAGTAATATTAAGACATGTAAGACAAGGTGATCAAGGTACCAACTTTAGTTTTATGGCAACGTACTGCTAGTAATGTAATACAACTAGTAAGTTATTAGTAATGTGAATCAACTGTGTCCAGTATTGTACACTGGGCATTTCCAGCGTTATGATGTTCAGAGGCAATTTGACAGAGCCGATTAACCATAGTCTAATTAACAATTCAGATCAGTGGTCCAATTACTAGATGGTTGATATAGGCCCTATATGTACATTTAAAAAACAAAAACCATTTTCAGGTTTATGAGCTCTTGACTTAAAAGACCTGTCACGGACATTACACAACGCTGAAATGCTTCAGCATTGACACAAATATAAACTGGTCCTGCATGTAAAGTGATGAATTAAACAGAAGCAAACACTATCTCAAGAGTGCTCATTCAGAACCTTGAATTTCCAAGCTTTCTATTTTGACGACACTTAGCTAGCCCTGTTAGGTTTACCTCGATTAATTCCATTTGTCTCCATTCAGATTGAAAGAGTAAGGAGCCCCTTGAACCTGCGTCCAGGCTGAATTCATGTGGTATTTTCTCAAAAGGTAGGTGGTTATAAGTTTGAAAATCTTGACTAAAAATTTACATTCCGGCGTCATATGAAAATTGGGCTCATATGAAAATCTGACTCTTTTTCCCTTTTATTGGTTAAACCCTCCCACTTGATCGGTCCCTCTCCTAATTATCTATGCATGAGCATGCGCAATACCATCAATGAGTCCGTATTCCATAAAACCTAAATTCATGCTACACCGGTATCGAGTAGACTAATGTGCTGAAACAGTCGAAATTAATTCGACTGACCAAACAAAATCTGCTATTTTGACATCACAATAAAGGGTAATTTCACCATTGGTATAATGCCTCGAGTGTTGAGCATGAATGTTAAATTAAGAATTTGATTAGAATCATTTAAAGTCCATTGTAGATTGATAAGTTGTAAACAGTATTCAAAAAGAAAAAAAAAATTAAAAATATCCCTCTTTTAGAAGTCGTAGCACAAACAAATGACGTCATAATAAAATTCTGCCAGAATTTATAAAAAATTCTGAAAAATTCCTGGCTACGCCAATGCTAAACGTGCAGACGACACGCATATCTCGCTCGCTACACGTAAGAAAAAAACGGATACGAATAGCTAAACGTAAGTGTAAGCGTAACCGTTCGCTTGCGAAACCTCCCTATTAATATATTTTGACTTACACCCATAGTATATGCATGGTCCTATTGTTTACTTACAATAGCGAAGAATATTCCATATTTTGGCAATTTCGTTAACTATTGAATGCATGCAAATGGTGTCCATTGCCATTTAAGTACAAGGCAAATTATATTGTGGACATATTCATTTTTTCAGGTTGTAAGTAAGCTACCTAAAGATGGCTGAGGCCACAGCCAAAACCATGTTAGGTGAGATCAGCCAGGGTCACCTGGAATGCCCCATCTGCTTCTGTCGTTACAAAGATCCCAAGATACTGGACTGTCTCCACACCTTTTGCCTCAACTGTCTGGATGGGATGTTGAGCAAACAGCAGCCGAGTACAGGCAAGATCACATGCCCGGTCTGCAGGAGGGAAAGCCCGGTGCCGGATGCTGGCTTGCCCAGTCTACTTGACTGCTTCTTCTTGAAGTCCCTGGTGGATGAGATCAACCAACAGGAACGATCGCTAGAGACCCCCCAGCAAGCAACGACTTCACCGATGTGTGACCAATGCGACGAGGGGTTAGAGGCTGTTTTGCGATGCCTGGACTGCGAAGAAAATCTGTGCCAGCTATGCAAGGCAGCTCATGCACGATTCAAACGCACCAAGACACATCGGGTTACACCAGTTGAACACCCGGAGCAGAAGGAGGGTTCCTCGGCAGATCTCAGCATGATGTATTCCCCGAAATGTCAGAAGCATGCTGACCAGAACATGCATTTTTACTGCGAGACGTGCAAAATGATGATGTGTGGCATATGTGCGACAATCGATCACCGCTCCGCTGACCACCAGTTGAGTGAAATCGCCAACGCTGTAAGATCCTACCGTGAAGAAGTGAATGATGTCTTGCAGAAATTACAGAAGAGTAAAGAAGAATTCAAAGCAAGTGAGGAATCGGCTGACCGCGCAAGAAACAGACTGAAAATAATGGTGACCCGGGCCTGCAGTGACATTCAAGCTAAGAAGGAAGAAGAGATTGCCAAAATCGAGATGAAGTCTCAACTTCTCATAGACAAGGTCACTGAAATTGGCAAGAAAAGAGATGATGACTTTGTAAAGGTACACACCAACAATGAGAAGAAGATGGAACAAGCAGAGAAGATCGAGGCAGCAGTGAGCGACTTGATGCAACAAGCTGACGACTTCGAACTCTTGAATTTGAAGCCTAAGGTGATGCACAACCTGGAATTCCGGAAGGATCTCCAGTTTGAGCGAGTGAAACACGGTGACTCTTTCATCGGGGTCAAATGCCAAGACGTTGTGCTTGACAAAGACCTTGGTGAAATACTTCACGAA
Organism: Patiria miniata; assembly: GCF_015706575.1. NCBI lineage: Eukaryota > Metazoa > Echinodermata > Asteroidea > Valvatida > Asterinidae > Patiria > Patiria miniata. The sequence continues at coordinate 12,512,224 of NW_024037052.1, read as the reverse complement.
GAGAAATGGCAGTTAAAGATTGAATTCGGTAAGCAAGGGAATGGTGACGGTGAATTCAACCGTGCAACAGGCATTGTATGCTTTAGCAATGGTAACATTGCTCTCAATGATATAAACAATAAACGATTGTCTGTATTCACTTCTACTGGACACTTCAAAGCAAAGTTTGCTCTGAATGCAACATACGGTATTGCTGTAACACCCGACGATCTACTTCTGGCACACTGTGAAGATCATGTAAAAGTCTTTGATATGAGCCATCAATTGATTTCAAAGTTCAACCTACTGCAGGCCGATAGCAAGGATCAGTCAAGCAGTTTGATTTATACCGGTGGTGTCACTGTTGACAATAACAATCAGGTAGCAGTGGTTGACAAGAAGTCGGGGGTCACATCTCTCCACAATCTGGACGGATCTTTGATCAAGGTCATTCCAAATACTGAAATGGTTCCCATTGACATTGTCGCAAACAAGGAACGTCTCATTTTTGCAATGTGGGCAATTCTCCATGGGAGAGCAAAAAATGTCAAAAATAAATATTTACATATTAAACCTTTTTTGTACTTTTTCCAGACCTCAATTAAATGGGGAATTCAGTTCAAAAAACGAAATTAAAAAAAATTACATATTTCTGGTAAAAACAGTGATTTTTGCAATTTATGATTAAAAACGTTCAGATTTGGTAAAAAAATAAAATTTTGTGTATGTATTACTTTCTGAATCACAGGGAAAAGATTTGATTTATTTTATGATGTTACAAGTTACTAACATTACTCAGGGTCATTAAAAAAAATCTAAAAATCTAAATATATATATATATATATAGTGTAGGCCTTCATTTAAAAATGTCAAAATTAGCACGTAATTCCGTTACCGAAAAAATGGCAAAAGTTACTTATTTCACAAATTTTCTTGTGTTTTTTCTTCAAATTATGTATGTTGAGAAAAGACCCAACTATAAACATAAATGAAAAAGAAAAACTTTAAAATAGTAATTTCTTGGCATTTTTCCAAGTGGTAACGGAATTACGAAACGGTAACGGAATTACGGTAACGGAATTACGCATGCACAAAGTATGCACACTTCCTCCAGATTATTTACATGACATATTAAATAGGAGATTTGCATGTAACCTTGGACAATAACTTTAAATACTAAATTACTTGTTAAATCATTTCCCTCTTTAATTTGCTGTTATACAATTAAAAATAATCAGGTGTTCCATTGATATTTTTTACTTTTACTTTTTTTTTTTACTTTTTAAAAAAATGCTAATAGTTGTTTGGATGCTTAAAGGGAATATAAAACATTTGCAAACATCAGAAAATAAAACTACCAAGTTTTTACGAAATACTTTACTAGGATGTTGGTAAATGACAGTCTAAAGCATCCTGTAAAATTATGGCACCTGGTGTGAAGTAATTTTCAAGAAAATGATATTTTTGTATACATTTCCAACGGTGGTCGGCCGACCACCGTTGGAAAAACCTAACTATTTTTCAACTACTGCTCCAACTTTACACTCTTTCTGGTCCAAATTTTGTTTGCTTTTTGTTACATGTTCATGAACGGGTGCAGGCCAGCTAGTCTGGTTCCCTTACTTTCCACTTTTCCGGCATCTATAAATTGATCCATTTTACCTTTAGTGGAGTCAAGGAACCAGACTACTTGAACAGTTTTGTTTTTCTTGGTTTTCCAGCATTTTCGAACGCAAAACTTCAAACATGTCAGTGTAACAATATTTGTTAACCCCTCAAATAGTTCATTTCTGAAAATTACAGCAAAAGCCAATGATGTACATTGCCAAAGCCGTTGTCTGGTACCCACAGAAAATATATTCCACAACAAGTATATGAAAGTTGAGTACCAGACTGTACTTGTACTTCTACTTGGCATAACTTAACATCCTCCCTTGCTCAGAGATGCCAACCAGTGCAGTTTTATTGTATTTTCCACGATAAACTAGTGAAATACGAAAATACAATTGTTCATAGTAAAATTTGATTTGCGGTAAAAAAAAATATACATTGCTAACAGGCAACGCAGCCATCACCAGACTGCTTTCATTTGACCTTGACCTTTGACCTAAAATCTGAAGCCCAGACATATTTAGGCCTACATTTACATTTTGATCTGCTAATTTTCACTTAGCTTTCCCCTTGTGGCATTTTATAAACTTCTAAAATTTGTATTGTGATGAGTTTATGTTGAATTCAATATTAATGTATTGCATTTACCTATTACATGTAAACCTATGGCGTAATTCCGTTACCGCCCAGGCGTAATTCCGTTACCGTGATAAAAATGCAAATTATGAAAAGAGTGATTATTTTTTCAACTTTGTTCTGCATTGTAGTTAACAACCCCCCTGAACTCTACAAATAACAGGTAGTGTCCAATTTTAAAATTTCAAAACTTCAGAGAGTTTTATTAATTTATGCGAGAACTCAAATATGCTTGTCCTTCGTCCGTAATTCCGTTACCGATATTAAGCTCCGCCCCTTAAAGGGTAATCTTGTGGGAATTTTTTTTTTTTAGCGGTCAATCAATTCTATTGGGTCTTGGCTCCCATTCCATGTTTAGATTAGTTGCCTAGCATAGAACATATTTTCTTGGGAAGAAGAATCCTTGACAAAGTGACAAAATTCCGTAATTCCGTTACCAAAGAATTGCCCATGTATCGCAGACGTGAATTACGATGCGTAGATCTGAACAGAAAAGAGTTCCATGTCGGCACTTCTGTGGATGGAAAGGATGCGAAACCAGCCGGTGTATGCTGCGATGATGAAGGCGAGATCTACGTTTCCTTTCATTGTGGTGAAGACGGAAGCAATGAAGTACACCACTATGATTCCCAGGGGGTCTATGTTGATTGTGTAGCGAAAAAATTGAGGCGGCCATTTGGCATTACCTTTTCTCCAAGCGGTGAACTAGTAGTGGCTGATCAGAACTCTGTCAAGATTTTTCATCGAGTATGAACTTGCCAAGGAGGTGTATGAACATTATCACACCACCGATTTTGAATAACGTGGGCGGAACAAAACATAAATGTGTACTATTCAAGTATAGTCAGGGGTGTGAAATCTCAGCTTTGAAGTTGATTTCAGCTTCTTCTTTTTTGGATTCCAGCTTTTTTTCTAGCTTTTTCCCTCACTTGCTGTGTACAAAAGTATAGGAGATTTCCAAAGTTCAGCTTCTTTACACCTTTTTTCAGCTATTTTCAGCTATTTTTATAAGTGGTCACTCTCACCCCTGTATAGTGATGAAGACAGAAGCGAATGATGTCACGACGAAAAATTCATACTAATGCCGAGAACCTTACAACCTTACACGACATGGAAAACTACCCTGACATTTCTTATTTACAAAGGTATTATGCAAATGTAAATTATAACCAAAACGTACCAATGAAGTTGAACACATAACGTTAATAATGACAAACAGCTTACATTATAATGACAACTATTACGTGTGTATAACACGTTTTTGGTAAAATTAAAAAAGAGAAATAAACATTTCTGTCACTTTCACGGGGCTCTGGGAAAAGAAAACACCATTGACTGTTATATGTCATGCCGACAATTCCCTGATGATACTAATCGCTTGAAAATTCTTTAAGCGTTTGTAATTATGTTCTTTGCTAACTCTTTTCTTCCTATTCGTAAGTGTCAATCACCTTTAAATTTCTTTTGGTTTATTGGGGCTGTACACACAAGTCTGTCAGTCTTGAGTGTTCGCAAGTGTTTTATATGGATTTCACAGTGTCAAGGCAGAGTCAGGGATACAAAATGTACTCAGACGTTTTCTTAAGCTCTACAAACAATATGTATTTACCTTCAGTTATGTACATCATACTCTCAGCATTTTACTGCATGCCTATGATCCGTCTGAGCTAATTTCCTTCTGAAGAAATCTGTACTAACTTTCTAACAAGGAAGGCCGCTAGGTTTGGTTTTCCTGTCACATGTCTACATTCGCTTTCAGTTAAAAATGTCCAAAGTTTACGAGTGAGAATGGATTTTTTTATACATCAATGCAACTATGCATTGCTTTTATCAAAAGTTTAATGGCCCAATTGAGCCTTAAATTTCTGGGGATTTTTCTGGGGGCCATTAAGAGACATAATTTCTTGTTGCCCATTAAGCATATATACTTTGTGAGTACAAATGATTAATATTTGTTTTGTTTCCACATTTTGTTGTATTAAAACAGTTAAAATAAAATACATGTACATTATGTTTCTTTAAAGTTAAAACACTGTGACTTCATACTTAATTTGATCGTGACTAATTCTGTAGTTACTACAAAGACTATAAGCATTTTTAAAACCATGCATTATCTCAGTTCAAATGATGTTTTCCTCTCTTCATTAAGTTGGGATTGAAAAGATTTGAATCTGAGCAAACATTGAAATTCACTTCTTTTTTTAAATAAAACACAATAAAAGACCACGAGAGTCTCGTTCCAATATGGCAATCCAATGGAAAATTTAGGACACGAATTCACTGAAATTACATTTGTCTGCACAAATGAAATACACATGACATCTCTTCATGCTGATCCAGAATTTTTAATTGAAGACGGTCGAATTGAAAACTGATGGGGTTCGTTAAACTTTCCGACTGCTAGCTAGCTAGGGTAAAGTAACCGGAGCTCCGTTCTGCAACCAATATGCTGGTTGCTGTGGGGTACTATCTTGATAAGATGTTGGATGCTTGAAGAAGCAGGCTAGATGCTTGGTTGGCTGCTGTATCTTGAAAGTGTTTGATTTCTTGCGGCTCAAGACCAGATGCTCTGCTGCTACGCCAGCTGCATTGGGGTTTGTTAGCTGTGTATACTTTCTTAATTGATGGTAAGTTCAGTTTCCATGGGGTATCTAGCAACTTTGCTATACTAGGTCTGTGCTTGTATGTTGGAGGGTATTTTGGTTATAACCGATTGCTTGCAACTCAAACCTCATTGCCGGCTGCTGCCCGGCCGTGTCTTGGCTTTATTTCTTGCATCTCGATCTGCTGAGCTGGCCGCTGTGTGGTATCCCGGTTTCGACAGCAATAGCGTTTGGGATTTAAGAACGAGAAGGCCTCCACTAAGGCTTCTCTGTAGTCCGAGTTTACTCCACTGTAAACCAGAGGATTTACGGAACTATTGAACAAACCCAGGATGAACACGACAATGACTAAATCGATCCAGGAATGATTTAGTTTGACCAGACTCGAATAAGAGAGGCTGGACCATGCAATGATTGCCACCATTATTGCTTCAATGATGGACGTGATATTCAAGGCGAAAAACACGGCGGTGTTTACGATGAGCATGAGGATCACTCGGCGCAGTCGCTGTTGATGATCATCCGAAGACGTAATCTTGGGTTGCTGTCTTAGTTTCTTGACAATACAAACATACAGGTAGACGTTGATGACCAGACCCACTGTGTAGTGGACCATGGTTACAACATTTGTGGCGTTGGATCCAGCATCCCCTCCCCACACGAAAGCTGCAGTCACCGCGAATCCTACCACGATGGCTGTTACCCACAGTCCTGCCGTGATCTTGAAGGCTCTACCTTTGCCGGCCTCGGCGCGAAATGTCAGCGGACGGCAGATGGCAAAGTACCGCTCGAAAGCCAAAGCAGTCACGAAGAAGTGGGATGCGAAGGTGCTGACATTGGCAAGAGACACCAGAATCAAATCACGCCAAATGCTTCTCGTCTGCCATAATAGTGAAACGAGAGAACTCGCAAGAATAACCGTATCTGCCGCAGCTAAATTTCCAAGGTAGATGTTGACAATGGAGTGCATGGACTTGATACGTGCCACAACGTACAGGAAGATTGCATTCATCAACAGGCCGATGGGTGTCATGTACTTCACAACTTCACGTTGAATAGCGATGTTGGTGTCCTCGTGCATAATAATTCCCTCTTCCTCTGAACCTCCAACCAGTACATTTATAATGTGGGTGTTATTAGCAATTCTAAATGTCGAATTTGCCATTGTAGAGTAGTTGACGAATCAAGATAAAACTTTTTTTGAGACAGTAATGTTTGCTTGTCAAAATGCACGTCTGACTAAATCTTGAAACCTTCTGTCAAAAAGAAAATTGTGTGAATTCTTATTGGATGTCGAAGTGTAGGCACGTGCACTTGAAAACTACACTCCGGCAGCGAAAGTGAAATTTGGATTCGGTTTACCAAATTTTTAATATCATCTTGCTTTTGCAAAAGCAACTATCTTTATGAGGACATGTACATTCCTATGTATCCATCTTGTAATCTTATGCTTTTGCTAATTTGTATTTTCAGTTTCTTGTCTTGGTTATCTTTTTTTTTTAATCAACTGTGTGGGTTTTCTGTACGATGGAAGTCTGTATCTGTCCAGTATCGTTTTACTTTCTGTACGTACATGTACTTTTATCGAGTTTTAGAGGTGGTGTGACTGACTGCTGAATGAATCTGTGATGAACCAGTCTCGATAATGTAGGGAACCGTGCATGAGCAAGGGCGACCTCATGCTCATTCGTTCTTTCCCGTTCGTTTCCATTTTTTTATTCACGTATATGCATAATTATGTAGAAGTGACGTATCCCTATCGTATTCGGGTGATTAACATATTCCTTTGTAAAACACATTACTTTGATGACTTTTGTGCTTCCCACGCGAGGACGGTTAACGGTTGTCTTCGTCAACATGATAATTTAGTTCTTAGGTATATTCATTTAAATTCGGGGTAATATACTTGTCCATGTTAACATTGTATGCAAATAATTGCAAGCTTATTACTTGAAGGTTTATTATCTGGATGAACATATATAGAGGTGTTTGCCCTAGCGTATGAACATTCAGACGAGTGACTCGGCATCACCTGGAAATTATGTACATTTTTCGGTCTTTTTAGAAGACGTCCTTCGACTGTGCGCACCCAAAAACAAACCACACAGGGATTGTGTCTGAATTGTGTTCGTTTTGCTGAAAGAACACACAATGGTCCTGCCATTTGGGTTTCCTTTTTCTTTTACTCACCCTGTACAGGTCAACGCAAACAAACCTATCCAAAGTAACAATACAACCATTATTATTGGAGACCCAAAAGCTATATCTAATTGATGGTGCAACTGCAACATACACTTGAGATTAATCGCAAAGTCTGAAATAAAACAATGTACATTTTTGTCTACCTCTAAAAATATCATTTCTCCATGCTACTGTTGGTTGTTATTGGCTAAAATCTGGAGCCACGCTTAGCATTATATCTCCTCTACTTATCATAAGCAGATGTCACTCCACAGCTCTCCGTGAAATGAATGTGTACAAGCATAACATTCACTGTGTGGACTTCTGAACAACAGATTTCCAAATAAACCAGGTACGTAGCAGTGACGTTGTGCGGACTTGCCCCCGTCCACACAAGGTTCCCCCTCTCTGGAAAACAGGTTTACAGGCACTTTTGGGTTAGGTTTATCGGTGGCAAAATGAAGAGAAACACTAAAGGGAATCATAGAAAAAAATGGCATTGAAAGTGATTTGACAGTGTGAGTAAAATGAGCTTTTTTTCATCAGAGGTTTTTCTTAAGACAAAGGCATGTCCACACTTAGTATGTAACGTAAACATGCGTATATCCTTTCAATGTGTGCATTTTGTTTCTAAATGGCTGTTAAACCATGCAAGGTATACTTTGAATATTGTAATAATCTTAGTTGTAGTCGAACAGATGAAGTTTGAATTTTGTTACTGCAAAACAGAACACGTCCTCTAGATCATCGTGTTGAGAGCCCTTTGCCATGAACAGTAACTTAAACTACTCTGTACTTCCTCAGAAACTGACTTTCATTAAAATTGTAACATGACTGAATGATAATGATAAAACATCATTATATATCATATTAGTATCAATTTAATTGTAAAATAAGTAAAATCTAAAACTTCAAAGCTGGAAGTTCTTCAATGATACAGCCACCAACCTATTCTCAAACTACATAAACTATCTTTCCAAAAAAATATTAAATTAAACCCTTGAAAATAAATATATATGGTAAAAAAAGAACAATCTATTATGAAACACCAAATAACACCAGTAGTCAGGACTCCACACGGGACACACCACTCAAATTAAGAGGGTGTAATTTGAGGAGCGTGTACCTTTTCTCTCCTAATCTGTTAACTGAATATGTGACTGTGGGGCAAAACTGAATGACGGGGCACCTGTAGCACCCAAATGGACAAACAAGTGGCCGCACATCTAAATTTAACACGGCACAATTTTACAAAATAGCCAAAGGAGTAGTATGGAAAGCATTGCTATGTAGTTGCTGAAAGGTATCGTTGCTTGTGTAAAGTATTTTTTCTAAACTTTTGGCAGGCACCACTCTACAGCTCTGTCCAACGTGCTAGACAAATTATGGTCTCGTTTATTAACCAGGTACTGGAATGGTACAAGCTTGTTCAGACCCTTCCTGAAGTAACGCATTTCCATGCCGTGATATTTCTTGACATTCTCAAATGATGGAATTTTCTTGAGTGCTGGTATGCCAAGTTCCCCTGCCATGATGTCTGCTCGGAGGTATTGGAGAAAGTGAGAGGTGTTGTTGAAGTAGTCTAAGATGCAGTGTTGTATTTGTGGTATTCCTGTCGAACTGTCATGGCAGTAATTGGCTATTTTTGCACGCTGGATGTCTGAAAGGTCCTTAAAGAGGTTGTGGAATGCTCGAAGACATTTCCGTCATTTTTCATTATGTGTTGTTCATTATGTTTTAATCATAGTGTAATATGTGCACTGCAGCCTGTATGGCAGGGTGTGTTGGGTGGGCGATGTCAATGCTGATTCATGATGACGTCATCATATTGCACATCTAGCTGTGGGAATTCACCCACTGAGTAACGGACCTGTTTCACCACCCTTTCTTATCAGCGCGCCCACGATTTTGTTGAATGCTACGATATTGTGCAGTGCACCTACAAATATTACAAGCATTGTCCATGCAGGCTTTGTGAGTTCACAAGGAAATTTCTTGTGAATGAATTAGCTCTCATTCAGTGTAACCTAAATATGCAAAACAAGAAATGAAAAGCCCACCACTACACGACGGTGAACAACGTGAACAAGGGTTCTGACTGATTCAAATAATGCGTTGCCTTCAGGCATCAACTTTTTACGAGGGGAAAGGGGGAGAGGTCGAAAACGAAAGTTATTAACTTACCACTGGAAGTTAAAAGATGTTTTGGAGCCCCTCAATTATGAGGTAGTTGCATCCCTGCAATGATGGACGACTCCTTAACACCAGTGATTAAAAAAAAACAACCCAGTGCCATTGTTTTACAGTGAACTTGCATCTTTAATGGGTAGGCCTATGAGGCTTAATTGTCTTTGGATACACTTATTTCCGATGTTAGGCCTATGTTACTTTACACATTAAAACTGGAATATCGAACGAGGGCGGAGGAAAGATATACTCTAGAATTGAAATTTATAGTCAAGTGGAGAAAATATTTTCCAAGAATGTCCAATTTTGATTCAAAATATTTTGAGTTATTTTTGTCTAACGTCAAAATAACGAATGAATTTAACAAAGCTTAAATTTGAACAATGCGATTGTCCTACTGATCGTTTACGAGACATGATAGCCCGGCCTTACTGAAACCGAGAGTAAATATATACATCTGCGGCAGGAAAATAAAACTATCCTCCGTGTTGTACGTTCTTATAAATATATGGCTAATACCAGGAATGTAAGCAGACTATTATATAATAGTGAATTAATCGTATTACTAGCTGAGCTGTGAACTCTATGTGAAGCATATGGAGATTCTTGGAATTTCCCAGCCCGGTAACCTTTGAACAGAATTCGCATGTGACATTTTGGACCCACACGTGCTGAATTACAAAACGTTTTCACGACAACAATCCCGTCGGCCGGAAGTGGATTACATTGTATACATTTTGTATACATTGCGCTACAAAGTCTTGCACGTTTTCAGATACAGTTCGCACGCATTACTCCTGCAGCTCGTGGAAGCAACTTGTTTGCTGTGATGGCTCCTTAATAGTAGCCACCTGACGTTTCTGATATGTTTGGGCCAACTTGAAGACCTCAGGGTAAGACTAACACTTAATTCAAGTGTTTATTATACATTCGTGCTGAAAAGTCTTGCTTTCTGCTGTATATATTATATGCTTTCAACATATGTGAAATGTTCACGCGGCAGATAACTCAAAATATGGTTTTTCGGTTTCTTTGTAGGTTGTTTTACGTTTCTTTTCTATGTGATATGACTGGATTTTAAGTTGATCGCCATAATAAATCACAATTTAAGAGCAAATCAAGGAGAAGTGTCTGAAGTCCGATGATTTTCGCGTTTAGTGCCCCCCCCCCCTCCTTAACTGGTGGACAGATCCCCCGACTAATACAACAGGGCCAACCACTACATTGGAATATGATCAACAATTTTGTGCAATATCAATTGCATTTCGTTTGGGAGGAATTTTATAGGGGAAGGAGATTAAAGGGTTCATGCGATGAATTTTTCTGAGGAACACATTTTGTGCAACTTCGTATAATTTCCTCTTAAAATGAAAACTATTTCACATCCATTTTCCGGACAACTGAGGGTGCTGTTGCTGTGATGTCATTGCCAGGGGACACTGTTTGGTTTAGGGGTTTTCTGTTTAAAATGTGAACCTAAACTTTGCTCATTATTTGGTGAGAAAGAGTTGCTCATTGGCTTTAATTATTGCCATGTACTTACACAACACGAATCACCAAATTAAAACAAAAATATGAAGGCAAAATAACCAAAACTTGTATTAACTTTTTTTGCTGAAATAGCTGTAACATTGAGGTTTCTGCCCGGAATGACATCACATTTTTTGCCATGAATATGGAAATTTGCATTAGCATAAAATCCCAAAAGGCACCAAAATACTCTTCAAAATGGAAAACCAAAAGTTAAAGAAAAAAAGGTTACAATGGGACACAGAGGTGCATTTTCAAGGAAATCATTCAAACAATTACCTTGCATGGAAGTTTAAATCCATGTACATGTAAAAATAATATTATGTGTCTCCAGGATCCCTTTAAGCTTCTCGAACGAACGTCAAAGAGTTGGAGAATATCAAGCTCTGTGATGAACATGGAGGAATAAAGTAATTCCCTCCTTACGATATGACTAGAAACAGCAGATTAAAGAATGATTCGAACTCCAGAAAATGTTGATTGTCTTATAACTCCTATTTGAGATTTATTCTCCAAAAATGAAATCCCTTTAAATATATTTTCTATGCATACTGTTTAATTAATAGCGTAATCATTATATCTGCCAACAACACTGGCTACAATCGAGTACAGGTCTTTACAAAAGCAGTATCAGTAAGTGGCAATATTCATCGATTTTGTTTTATAACATTGTTCAAACTACAACTTTAAAAGCACTAACTATGTTTTAATTCACTGCATACAATTGAGTACAATTCTTCACAAAAACACGGTATGAGTTGCAAATATTAAGCGAATGTTATAAAATTGTTCGAATAACAATCTAAAATGCAGTAACTATGTTTTTATAATTAAATTCACCTTCAATTTTACAAGATAACAATTTGGTTGCTTGACATTAAGTTCACAATTTGCTTTTGGTAAGAAATCACATTTTAAAGCCAGGGATCCTTAGATAGATGTTGCTTGTCTCTGCCCAAAACGTTTTGTTTTGCTAAACAAACAATTCTGCAGGCTTCATTCGACATTCTAAGATGTTCAATAATATTGTCTGAATATGTAGTCATCTGATTTTTTGAATATGGGTTTCCACAGAAGTGATAAATTCCCTGATTGAAGCACAATAAAGTCTTTCTTATTTGATTCTGAAAAGTATCATCTGTGTTGAAAACTTTTCAGTAAATTTCACTGTTATAAAACATATTTGATTGGACTTTTTCTCCTACGAAAAAAAACACTGTATATACATATACACATGAATCGTCACATCAGTGGTGAACAGAAATATCAGTGCCGCTTCGAAAGAATTCTTGAGAATTTCAAAGTTTCAAATAATAATGTTTAATCATTTAGGTACAAAATACCATCCAGAAATTGTTAACGACGATCCTTTTGTCCAAGTGTATCGTAATTCTCCTGTATTTTCAAATTGTGCACATTGTACAATCATCAAAAGAGAGCAAATGATACATGACTTCTATTAGGCCTAAAGAAACACCTCTGTCCTTATTGTTCAAGAAACTAGCGTTTATACACCAACATCAACGATGCTCTAAAACATCTTCATTAGGTGATACATGGAGGTACGTCCATTAAAGCTTTTCTCACACATCGAATTTGCCGTCAGCTTTGGCTTACTGATTTAATGTCCCTTCAATTTCTTAATTCCAGCTCGAAATAGGCTCCTTTTCTGGTTGAGTGAATAACATCAGATGAAACAAAGACAAAGGAGTTTTCTCTTAGGAATATACATTAAATGCCTGTAATTTGCAGTCAAAGCTAGAGCCAGACCGACATTTGAGAAAAAGAATTGTGTTAACATGTACGAATCTCTTCATTATAAGGACCAAAACTTATGAAAAAATAACAGGGATACAGTACATGTTATTGACAAGTAACTGTGGAAATTCCAGGTCTATTTGAATAAAAAAACCCACAAAATTTCATCTGTCCACCACAGATCATTTACCGTTCAACGAAGTGATGAATACCATTAAATACAATGAAACATGGACGTTTACCCACCTCCATGAAATTGCCATCAACATTTCAGAAAAAAAGAGTTGACTTGTTCCTCATTATTCAAAACACAAAATCTGCCAGTAAAAATAATGTTTCATTCTTGACTCGAATGATAAAATCTCATTTGTATTTGACAGCCTGTGTGTAAAATGTAATTCTCACTCAGCTCAATAGCTTCCAATGACATTCTATGGACAACCATAAAAATGGGTTCTTTTAGCAAACCATACATAACTTCTGATAGCATGGTTCAATTTTAGTATGTCTATTTTCAGATGAGTGGCAGAACATGCTCTTTTAAGACATACGTCATTGGTGTTTTAAATTGGATTGCTTTTTAAGAAAACATATCATCAATCCAGGGGACTTTCTTTTTTACTCACCCTGAATGGTATTTCAGTGTTTGCCTTTGTTCTAAATGGCAATATGCAGTTTGTTTTGCAAACTCAAAAAAATGTGTAGATTGTTAATTTCTGCTGTTAAACCATTGTTTACTCAATGTTGTTGAAGTTTAAATATTGTTTGTTTGTTTCAAAACTGAACATGCTCGCTAGATCATATTGTGTTGAGCCCTTTGTCCTGATTAGGTTAAAAAGTACTCTCCTTACTCAGAAACTGACTTACATTAAAAAATTGAAATAATAATCATAAAAACAACAAATTATTAAAAGAAATATTTAAATTCCAAGAAAGCAATAATTTCAAAGCTAGAAGTTCCTCAAAGATACAGCAACGAAGAGCCAGAGTTGTAATGACTCAAGTCAATGATTCGACTCGAGTCCGACTCGAGTCACAATTTTTGACGACTCGACTGGAGTCCCAATGGGTAACTGACTCGACTCGACTTGAGCCACTGTGAGCAAATGCCTCGACTCAACTCGAGTCCCTCATCAGAATACTCGATTCGACTGAGTCGAAGGCTTATAACACTCGAGTCCCAAACTGTGTGAGCCCTTTGTCCTTAACAATAACTTAAAAGACTCATACTTACACAGAAACTGACTATCATTAAAAATAATCAACAGAGAAATAATGATAAAAACAATAAAATTTAAAAAAAAAAACAGAGTTAAATTCCAAAATAGGTATTATCTGAAACTTCAAAGCTGGACGTTTTTCAATGACAGCCACCAACCTATGCTGAAACTATATAAACGTTCCCAAAAAAAATTAAATTATATGCGGTAAAAAAGAACAATCATATGAAACACCTAACAACGCCAGCAGTCATGACTCAACGCGGGACACACCACTCAAGTTATGAGAGTGAAATTTGAGGAACATGTACCCTTTCTCTGCTAATCTGTTCAGTGATGTGACTTTGGGGCAACACTGAATGACGAGGGAGCTATAGCACTTAAATAAACAAACATGGTCGTACACGGCTAAATGTCACAAAACAGCAGAATATTTTTGTTCTGCAACAGATTTGATGGACAGCATCTGTACATCCTGAAAGGTATCACATCTTTTGTATCGGTATAGTATTTTGTCTAACCTTTGGGCAGGCACCACTCTAAAGCTCTGTCATGTCCGTTATTCTTATTAAATTCTCGTTTATTACGTTGGTACTGGAATGGTACAAGCTTGTTCAGTCCCTTCCTGAAGTCTCGCATTTCCATGCCGTGATATTTCTTGACACTCTCAAATGATGGAATTTTCTTGAGTGACGGCATGCCAAGTCCCCCTGCCATGATATCTGCTCGGAGATACTGGAGGAAGTAAGGAGTGTTGTTGAAGTTGTCTGACGCCCAAGTATCTCGTATTAATGGTACTGGCGTTCTATTCATTATATTTGCAAGTTGGCTGTCTGAAATATGCTTAACGTCAGGCTTAGATCCAGGAACTGTTTCTAACCAGTTCATACTCTCAGTGACAATTGCTGAGTAGCTGTTGTTGTCATTAAGTAGTGGCTTAAATGTGTGGAGAAGCCTAGGAATGCCGACATAGTCGGCAACGTTGGAGGTGAAGATTCGGTCATAGTTGGGCATGCTCAGGGTTTGATGGTGATTAGGAAAGTCCAGACAGTTGGCCAAGGAGACATGGATAAGGAGCCTTCCTTGAAGGATGAGACTCTTGACTTTCTGGAGAAGGTTTGTCACGTACTTGTGGTACATCACCATCGGAGAGGAGTGGGATCCAGGGGTGTGCTCTCTTACTCTCAAACAGTCCCATACTTCAAAGGGAATACGAAGTGGCTGAATGCAATACACAAATCTGGCATCTTCGTGTGGTACTGCTTGAGCATTGTTTAGGAGAAGAAATAAGCGTACATCCTTACCTGGAATGATTTTACTTGCGTTTTGGGCAGTAAGTGTTGGGTTGTCGAATGGCATGTCCTTTTCCTTTGCCTCATAAGGAAAAAATAGACCATGCTCAAACCACTCTTCAATCATTTTCCTATCTTTTTCGTTAATACGACTTAAATAGTGAGGATGGTTCACCTTAGCAAAGGGGCAGTTATCAAACAGAACCTTCCTTTGTTGTCTTAGATTGATTGAGGTTGTCTTGTCTCGTTGACATTCCAACGCTCGCCACCTACCCCAAACAACTTTCAGATAAATGAGGTCTTCATCCAGGAGCCTCACCAGTCCTTTGGAAGCGTCATGGAGTTGTTGAGCACTCATCTGAATGAGTTCATCCAAGCTTGTCTTGATCAAGTCGTACTCTCTCTTGGAAATATGGAGTGAGTACCAGATGGTTGTCAAACTGGAAGCAATGTAGTCAGTATCTGCGAAGCGGACCAACATGAAGAGAAACAGCACATTCCTTGCCATGACAAAAGGGTCATAGTCATTGAGGGTAACGTGAAGTTTTCCCTGGTACATGTCAGGCAAGGAAGCAGCTGTCAGCACTGTGTGACGCAGATTTCCACAACCAGCAGAGAGGACATGATATTCCTGCATCGCGTGTACCTTTTCCTCTCTATTTGCGGACAATTCGTTGTTTTCAAGTTGAAGGAAGTCTTTAGCCATGGTGTTCCCAATATAGTAGGGGAAAGAACCAAATAATTTTGGTCTGAGCAGTTTCAGCGAGAGCTGTTTGACAAAAGCCATAATTCCCTTACACTTTGCTTTGTGAAATGGCCAGCCATGCCGTTGGCAGTCTGTATCACAATACCATGCATCGTTGCATCCTGAACACTGGAATAAAAGAAGAAGAGAAGTAGTCTATGAGCAAAACCGTCGAAGATTTTGCTGTTGGCTTGCGTATGTTTTGGGTATAGTGTCGCCTAAACGCAGTTTTGGGAGACACCTACAAGCCCTAAATTCTGTATGACCGTGCCCTTAATAGCCGTATTGTATGGCCGGATGGCCATACGATATGGCTGAGCAGTTTCAAAAAAAAATTCCACATGTTTTCATAGATTATGACGAAACTTGGATGCAGGGACCCTTGGTTAGGAAGACAAAATTCTTCATTGGATTACTGAGGTCGAAGGTCATGTAGGGGTCATTAGAGGTCTTTGTTCGAATATGCTTCAAATGTGACTTTGTCTACATAATTTTATGGATTTTCATGTAAATTGGATGGAGTGATCCTTGGGTGGAGGTTCATTACAACTTTTCCGAAATAGGAGGTCAAAGGCCATCTAGGGAAGGGGTCATTTGAGGTTTAAAAATGCCAAAAATTTGACTTTTTAAGAACACAAAACATATCAGGATCAACCGCGGAAAAAGGCGACACATGCGGTCCGCGGACCACTTGTCTTAATGTCCTGAAAATACTATATATACCTGAGAAGAAATAGCTATTATCAAATTTGAATCGGCCTTGAAATTTTCTATTCTATTTTAATTAGTAATGTTCACAGTTAAAAGGTCTTCAAAATATTTGTGCAGTGATCTGTTTCTTTAAATCAATAATTGCACTGATCACTGCAGTGCAATTTCACAAAGCCCCTCACCTACCTCAAGTGTTTCGCCACGTTTTCCGCAAGCGCTGCACTTTTTAGCCTGAAATATCTCACACTCGACAGCACCGTGTCTGACTTTGTCTCTGTCCCGGCATGATGTGGTGCAGTAGACAGCAACAGGGCATCTGTCGCAAGGCACAGTCCTCTGTGGGAGACGTTTCTCACAACACCAGCAATGTCCAGGCTTTACATCCATGGTGGCCGAAAACAGGTCACTGCACATACACGTAGAATATAAACGACACTCACCATTAACTCGGTGGACAATATAATATAATACACACTCTTTGCAGAATGTGGCTGAACAACATAGCTATTGATACAGTATAATAGCTTTTGCAAAATTTACCACAAACATGTATAATTTCAGTGATAAATTATGCATTTAAAATCACTTCTCACAACACCAGCAATGTCTAGGCTGTGCAGCCATGATGGCCACACAC
Source organism: Patiria miniata (assembly GCF_015706575.1). Taxonomy (NCBI): domain Eukaryota; kingdom Metazoa; phylum Echinodermata; class Asteroidea; order Valvatida; family Asterinidae; genus Patiria; species Patiria miniata. The sequence goes on along the minus strand of NW_024037052.1, from coordinate 12,495,134 downwards.
TGGTCAGTGCATACATAGAATGTTATTAAATGACACTCACCATTAACTCTATTATGGACAATAGGCCTATCTATTGTAGACTGTGACTGAACTGCATTGCTCTTGACACACTATTTCATTCATACATTCATTCTTTATTTTCCACATAATTTATGTATACAGAATATATGCGAAAAGAAAAGTAAATGTGGATTGGGGTCCCAAGAAGCAACTGCTTGTCGAGCAGGGATCCCCATAAAAATTAATTGACAATTACATGAACAAATGAATGTATTAACACATACAACACACATACAATCAGACAATAAACTAAACCAAAAAAGGACTGTATCTTGTAACCCTGTGAGACATATGTATATGAATAGACTAAGTAGAGTTTATATACCGTACCCAGTTAGTAGTTTGGCCATATACATGTAATTTCGTTTAAATAATGAAACATTCCATATATTTTTTTAAAGAAACATCTAGGGAATTCCACTGCTCGGAACCTTTACGCATGACTGTATTTTGGGCGAGAGTGGTACTAGCAAAGGTACTAGCAAACAATGAAATTTGTTTTACTGTCTGGTGAAATGCTGGTGCACTTCTTCATTTGTTGTAAACATAGAATAGATGGATTTACGGTATGTAATTTGTTATGATTTAGTTGGTGCATGAAGGCCCCAAGATGGAGAGAATAAATATCTTCTACATTTGTACTTTAAGAGTTTTATAAGTAATAAAAGAGAGGATTGCTATGTTCGAGGTACGAAGCAGAGTTGATTATTCTCAAAATCTTTTTCTGTAGTTTAAATATTCTGTTGATTTGACCGCCTCCGCAATTTGCATAGCTTTTGTACAATTTGTCAGAAACGTGCATGCTGATGGTTTCAGTGATCAATTATGCATTCACAAATCACTTCTATGGAAGTTCAGTTCACTTCAATTTAAAAACAAGTAGACATTTTATTTCCATATTCTTCAAATCGCGATCATTACATACGTATATAGTAATAATAATTTAGATAAATATACAATTAAGAAACAGTCGTGGAAAAGTATGTTTATGTACAAAATTACTCAGAATTAGAAATCATGGAGGCGTTTTCAAGAAGCCAGAGCTTATATAGAAATGCCTCCCAAATAGCAGGGGAAAACGTACAAGGATAGACGATATGGAAAAAAAAATACTTATCAACAGAAACATAACAGGGACAAAAACAGGACAGCACAAAGAGACAGACACAAAGAGAAAGTACACAGTTTTTCGTAAACAAAAACAAAAAATAAAGCTTTTCTGGCAACTGTACAATAGTCTGCGTTAGATTGAGTTGTAATTCATTTTTGGGAACACATGTTATCTGCCGAAATTGGCCCGATAACTTACCTCAGTACGTGTTGCTCCTTTGGCGTCGTTCATATGTTTTAATTATAGTGTAAAATATGTGCACTAGCAGGATATTGGGTGGGCGATGTCAATGCGGAATCATGACGTCATCATATTGGACATCTTAACTAGACTTGAAATCAAGTCGGTAATTTTTGGGTTTAGTTCGCCCGCTGTACGTTACAGCATACCGTCCGAGGATATACGTGTAGGGGCGGTATGACACTTGCGGGGACGCTTTGTGCATCCTCGGCCGAGTCGGCCCCAATTTCGTGTAGGTCGGTACCAATACATGTCGAGCCCAGCAAATGATAAGCTCGATATACAGCCCCGTGCAAGTTTAGGGACGCCTACTAATAAAACACGACTGTCTAGCGACTTGTCCTCAAGTCCACAGACCACCTGTTTGCAAACCCTTTGTTATCAATGCGCCTATAACTGATTTTATTGAATGCCTGCCATACGCCCACACATGATTCAGCCTTCAATGGTGTTGAACATGTCCTTTTTCGTCATGGAAAATTTTCATGTCTCATCAAAGACTTTGTATATACACACAATAAGCATCACGGTACATCCTTTACATTACATTCATTTCTCTCATGGACCAAACCACGATCAATCATCGATGATATAATATTGGTTGCAGGCCTGCAAATCGACTCCCATAGACCCCATCGGTAATTACGCGTACATTGAACAAATATTAAAAACAAAACTCTCCAAGGTGTTTGAGACACCCCAAATAAAAGCTGATTTCCTCGTCTTTTATTTCAAGTTCTGTTAATTTTTGAGGGGGTTAACTGATAATTTTTGGGAGAAAATTCCACCAAAGCTGATCACCCTAAAAGCAGTCCTAGAAAGCCATCGCTATTTTGAAACTGGACGCCTACGCTCTATTGCAAAATAGTTCCATTTTAGGGCCTAATTTCATCCAAATTTCGCAGAAATACAAGCTCAAACTCCATTGCACAGACATACCTTTTTTTTTTTTTTTTTACAAACCTTCGAGTTCATGGCCCGCGCAATACTCTTATAGCAAAGTATTTGAGGGAGTACACATTGTGATTTGACCTGCGTACGCAATTTTGGAATATTTACAGATCTGCATCTGGATGTTTATATCTAGTGTTAGGGAAGGCCTTATTTTTTAACATTTTGCTACTGAACTCTCCATGCAATGGAGACTGTATAGAACACAAAGCTATTTTACATGAATTTAATAGGTCATTTATAACGCCCTATTAAATAATATGTTGAAAAACTTTCTGTAATGTAATTAGACAAATCAAATTAAATTGGATGAGTTTGACAAAATAAAACAATCATGGGACAGATAACATTTACTGGGACAATAATAAATGAATAATAACGTATGCCAACAAACAGATATTAATAAGTTTACTATGGAAAACAATTTAACAAAACTCACAACTCAAACAAGGAAAACACTTAAATGTAGGTCTGCAGCAGTAATATTCTAACAACATAACTAATGAGGTGAGGAAGGCATGGCATTAAAATAAACATTTTATGTCGTACATGTACATACATGAAGTACATGTACATACCAGGATAAAATTACCGTACAAATATTAATTTCAGAAACTTGCTTTTGACAAAGTGAAAGGTTCGAATTTTCTGTACAATGAAGAGAAATCCGTAATTTGGGACCTTGGAACTTGATTGATTTCAGGGAAATGTTTGTCCGGAAAAAGGGAGGTAAAAATGTGAGGCTCGTCTGAATGATAATTTCTGGGAAATATTGAACAAAGCAGGTGAGTATTTTGTTGTGAGAAAGTTGATGTTTTACATGCTTATTCGTGCCAGCCCGCGCTGCACCCGCTCGATAAGAACACCTCTATATCTATTTCAAAATGAGACAATCCTAATAAACTTTACATAGGTAAAAAGCTTATTAGTAAGGCTACAACATGCAACAAACCAGAGGTCTTCAAATCAAACACTTTTCTAGAAAATAATAGGGCTGTTCGTTTTCGAATAATCTAGTATTCGATCACTCGTAACTGCGTTTGACCGAATATCGGATGTTCAAAAACTGTGAGCTGAAACTGCGTGCTGCACCGGTAAAAAGTTGAACGAAGAGTGTACCAGTGAAATGGACGTGCGACGATCGCTATGTGTTTTGCAGCAAGTATATATTTTAAACCTGCTAAAAGGATGTGAACAATGAACCGCCGTCGACAATTATGTTATCGTCGACAAAAAAGTGGCACCTTACAATGAAGTACCACAACTTTAAAATAAAATAACATCACAGTTGTCTGAATGTGGGGGGTTTTCGTTTGTTTTGGAATATTCAAACCGGCGAAAAGCTATTCGAATATTCGGTTGATAGTCGAATATTCGGGACAGTCCCAGAAAATGTCAGATTTAGATATTCTTTCTGCCGTGTAAATGCATTCTTGTTCAGCCGTGCCAGCCCACACTGTAGCGCTTGCTAATATGTACTTCAAAATGGGAAAATGCGGGCAAACTTTACATCGATAGAAAGCTTATTTGTAGGGCCACAATATGAAATAGATTGGAGCTCTTCGGGGCAAATTCTTTCGGAGAAATCGTCAGATTTGTGTCGCCTTACTTTAATACCGGGCCGTTTCTGTTTTGTAAAGAAATGCCATGTAGGCCTACATGCTTGTCTAGCCCGCGCTGTACCTGTTTGCTAAGTACATAGATGTATATTACCGAGGGTAAAACAAATGTCATTTCTCACAGTAACAATTAGTTTATTGACTAAACCATGAGCAATACCTTGCTGGTATCCTCTAATCATCGCTTTGCGGCAGGCACCATTCCACAGCTCGCTCACAACCATTCAACATGTTGGGGATGCGTGCGTTCACTCGATACATAAATGGAACGAGCTTGTTCAGCCCCTTCCTAAAGTCACGCATTTCAAGACCATGACACCTTTTTACAGTCTCAAATGTTGGCACATCTGTGCTTTCCCCTCCCATGATTTCTGCTCGAAGATACTGGAGAAATTGAGGCAAGCTATTGCAGTACTCTATCAGATGGCGATTTGTGAACGTTGACCTCTTTGCACTGATCTCACTTTCGTCGCCATCGAGTAGATATGCACAGAGACATTTTCTCAGCTCAGTGGTTGATAGCTTTTGGCAGACATCACCCGTAGGGAAGAATGATAACCAGTTCCAAGCCTCAGTCACAATGACTGAGTATCGGTTACTGGCATTCAACAAAGGCTTGAGGCATTTGAGGACTTTGCTAAATCCACAATCTGCAAGGTTGTAGGTGAAGATCCTGTCGTACTTCGGTAAACCGTTGGCCTGATGATGTTTACAAAAGTCAGGATAGTACGCCAAAGAACAGTGGACTAGAAGCCTGCCATGAATGATGAAACTCTGAAACTTCTGGAGAAGGTTTGTCACGTAGCTGTGGTACATCACCATCAGTGAAGAGCAGGGTCCGGTGGCACACCCATTTGTGCCACGTGTGGATTCTGTCACTCTCAAGTAGTCCCATGCTCCAACAGGAACACGTGTCGTCTGGTACATAGGCGACAAAGACACGTCTAACATTGTGTACCATTTGTTATCTAAGATAGGGTTGTCGAATTCCATGCTAACATCTTCAGTTTCATTTGGAAGAAACAATGCACTGTCCAACCATTTTTCCATCTGCTCTTTATGGTCGTCGGCAAGTAAACGCAGATATTGTTGCTTCTGACGGGTGCACCGTTTGAGTGCATCCTGCCTCTGTTGTCGGCGGTCAATTGAGTTTGCGTGGTCCTGATGACATTCTAATGTAAACCACTCTTCCCAAACCTTGCGCAGAGCATTCATATCCTTATCAAGGACACTCACAAGTCCATTTGTGACACAATTGAGCTGCTGAGCACTCATCTGAATGAGTTCATCCAAGCTTGTCTTGATCAAGTCGTACTCTCTCTTGGAAATATGGAGTGAGTACCAGATGGTTGTCAAACTGGAAGCAATGCAGTCAGTGTCTGCGAAGCGGACCAACATGAAGAGAAACAGCACATTCCTTGCCATAATGGAGTCATCGAGCGGGCAACCTAGGGTGATATGAAGTTTTCCCTTGTACTTATCAGGCAAAGAAGCAACAGTCAGTACCGTGCTGCGCAAATCGTCACAGTCAACAGATAAGATATGGAAGTCCCTTGTCAGCTCCTTTTCGTCGGGACCTTCTTCCGACCATTCATTGTGTGCAAGTTTTAGAAAGTCTTTTGGGATGTTCTTACCAAAGCAGTCGGGATAGTGGTCCCAACCCAACGACCATATTCCATCAAGTTCCGTTGCCAGTGACTTTATAGTAGCCACGACTTCTTTGCACGATATCTTATGCGTCGGCCAGTCACGTCGTTGACACCTTTTATCACAGTACCATGCATTATTACATTGTGCACACTAGGAAAAAGGAGAAAAAGAGATGCAATTTCAGAAAGGTCCTAATTTTAGGAACTTACAAGCATAGATTATGATTGAATAATGAACGAAAACACTTCTGGCATTTCAAATGTAAAATATTTTACAAATAACAGCACCTATACTTTATTACTCTGTTGCTTTCACTTTCATTTGTGGTCTACGTTCATTCGTCATTTTCTGCGTTCGTGGACTTTACAATAAATCTGTGTTTTTAATAGCTGTAGGCTTAGTTGTGTACATGCTGTTTTAAATAAGACAGAGCAATCTTTATACACATACCTCGCCCATTTTTGCTGCGATTTCCCCACACGAGTTACACGTTCTTCGTCCAAAGATCTTGCACTCGACAACGCCATGCCTCACCCTGTCTCTGAAAGCGCAATCCAAATTGCAGTACGCAGCCATCGGACACCTTATGCAAGGGAAGGGGCGCTGAGGGAGAACTTTCTCACAACGCCAGCAATGTCCAGGCTGTATATCCATGCTGATGAAGAGTCTGATAAAATCTGTAAAGGACACACCAAAATAAATAAATGACCAAGGTTCTGGTTTCGTGTTAAATTTCCAGCAAGTACATTCCAGAGGGCGTGAGGTTGGAGTGGACCGTTTGCATGTGTTGGTGGCTTGCTCAGATGAAAACATAATCAAAAGCAATCCAGCATAATGACCATAAAACAAACACCTGTGTTTTTAGATGTATGTGAGAAATATTTGACGCTAGTTTCAGTATTTTAGTATATTTGCAACATATGCTTGTACGTTTGTAACAATACTACATTGCTATACCCATAGGACTTTTCTGGTAACTGTCCAATGTTCTGTGGTAGGCCTGCTTGTTAAAATGTAAAATACACTATAGTTTCCTCAACACTCACCTTATTTAGGCCTTACTCTAAATCCACAGCAAAGTATGTTGTTTCCCTGTAGTCAAAACCGAAGAAATTCAGCGCAGAAATTGTATTTAAATACCAATCGAAAGAAAACTACATGTAAATCACAAACCGTTATTAAGGATTTATATGAATGTTTGTGTGTGTATAGGCCTACAAAACCATGTTTTTGTTAAAGTGCGTCACAGATTCATTTGTATTCTAAGTTGCGCCCATGCAAAACATGTAGTTTATGCAGACTTTGTGAGGTCAACAGGAAATTTCTCATGTATGAATTTGCTTGGGTACCCTCTCATTCGGTCTAACCTACAAATGCAAACATGAAATGAAAAGCTTGACACCACACGTATATGTGTGGTGAACAACGTCGACATGGTGCTGTTAAATATGAATATTGATTTGCCTTGGGGCTTCAACTTTTTACAGAAGGGGAATCGAAAACGAAAGATACGAACTTAAACATTGCCAGTGTGGTTGTAAGTTTAACCATAACAGATTGTTGTTTTTCAGCTTTTTACTAATGAACTACTTGAATCCATGCAATAATGCATGACTCCTTAACATCAGTGATTAAAAAAACCCTCACATTTCAAGTGTTTTACAGTGTACTTCTATCTTTAATGGGGATGAAGCTTTTCTTTAAATAAACTTCTTTTCGATATTATGTTACCTTATTAACGTTTTACACATAGGAAACCTGTTTGGAAAATCGAACGAGTATAGGAAAGATATTAAAAATTAACAGTTATAGTCAGATATAATAAGCGGAAAAGGGACACATGCATCATAAATACTAGTTCTGACTCTTGTGTACGTGAACTGTATTACTTGACATAAATAACTAGCATGCAGCATAACAATGGACTGGCAATAAAGGATATTGTAAAACCTGCAATATAGTGCATGTAATCATGTAATGAAAGGATCGGCTGGTACTCAAGGGGAGTTTCCCTCAGCTGGATGAGCAATATGATGATGTCATTGCGGAATTGGCTCATCGATATGCATACGCTAGCCTGCCAGTATTTGCATTCTGGTGGAGAAAATCTCGACAAGGAAAAAAAAACACTACATACGGATGCGTACTGAGAGCAGGTTAGGTGAGCTGAATGTTCAGCCGATGAATTATTACAGGTTTTCCAAACACAAATCCTCTGTAAAGAAGCGCGGAATTGCAGCTGTTTTCAAAAACCTTCTAAATCTGGACTCTGCGTAAATTAAAGATTAACTTGCATCAAGTCGGCTGTTGTACTCACTGCACTGATATCATACACCAGAAAATGTTCATTGTCTGAAAATTGCTATATGAGATTTATTCTGTTCAAAAGTGAAATCCCTTTTAAAAATATGTTCTATGCATACTGTTTAATTAATAGTGTAATCATTAAGTCAGCTAACAACACTGCATGCAATTGAGTACAGGTCTTCACAAAAGAACGTTATAAGTTGGCAATATTCATCGATTTTGTTTTATATAATGGTTCAAATCACAGCTCAAAAAAAGCACTAAGTTTTTGTAATTAAATTCACCTCCAATTTCTCAAAATCTGCAGATCAAAGGAGCAATTAGGTAATGATTTTTAATGGATTGAAATTATGTCCACGAATTGCTTTTGGCCAGAAATCACATTTTTTAAGCCGGTGATCCTTGGATAAATGTTGCTTGTTGTCTCTGCCCACACGATTTAGTTTCGCTAAAGGAAACAGTTATTCAGGCTTCATACGACAGTCTAAGATGTTATGTAGTATTTTATCTGCATGTTTTAGGTTCATCTTCCAACTTCAATAATAACTCAATATCCAAGAAAGTCAACAAAATGTCGAAATGGGTTTCCACATAAACGATAAATCCCTTGCTGACACTAATAAATGATAAAAGCAAAATAAAGTCTTTCTAATTTGATTCTGAAACGTACTATCCGAGTTCAAATTATTCAGTAAATTTCAGTTTTAAAACAATTTTGATTGAACATTTTCTCCTACGAAAATACACTGTATATATACACGAATCGTCACATTAATAGTAAACACAGATATCAGTGCCGCTGCGAAAAACTTCTGGAGAAATTCAAAATTTCAAATAATAATGTTTAAACACTTAGGTACAAAATACCATTCAGCAGTTGTTAAAGAAGATCTCTTTTTTTTGTCCAAATGTAATCGTAATTATTCTGTATTTTCAAACAATCCACATTGTACAATCATCAAAAGAGAGCAAATGGTACATTTCTAGCTTATAGCTTTAAAGAAAAACCTCTGACCTAACATTTGAAGTTACACTATCTTCAACGATGCTCTAAAAGATCTTCATTAGGTGATACATGGAGGTACGTCCATTAAAGCTTTTCTCAAAATCGAATTTGCCTTCAGCTTTGTCTTACTGATTTAAGGTCCCTTCAATTTCTTAATTCCGGCTCAAAATAGGCCCCTTTTCTGGTTCAGCAACTGACATTACATAAAACAAAGGCAAAGTTGGAAGTTTACCCATGCCTGTGATTTGCAGTCAAAGCTAGAGCCAAACCTACGTTTGAAAAAGGACATATGTGCAAATAATCTCTTCATTATAAGGGCCAAAATTATCAAAAAAAATAAAATAATAATAATAAATAAAAAACATAGGGATCGAGTACATGTTATTGACAAGTATCGGTGAATTTTTTCACGTAATTTGCATACTCCCAAATAATGTATATTTTAATAATAAAAATCGCCTTCAATACTACAGATAAAAAGAGTCGACTTGTTCCTCATATTCAAAACACAGAATCTGACAGTAACATAATGTTTCATTCTTGACTCAAATTATTAAAATCTCATTACATTTTGTACATTAAACTACCTGTGTGTAATCTGTAATTATCACTCAGCTCAATAGCTTCCAATGGAATTTTATGGGCAGCTATAAAATAGGTCCTTTTGGTAAAACATGCATAACGCCTGATAGCCAGATTTGTTTTGTCATTTCTACTTTTCAGCCATTTTGATACTTTGAATTATTGTAATTATCTTAGATGTAGTCGAACAGTTTAAGTTTGAATTTTGTTTGCTTCCAAACAGAACACGCTCTCTAGATCATCTGTTGAGCTCTTTTTCTTGAACAGAACTCAAACTACATGTACTCTCCCACTTACTCAGAGAAATTGACTTTCTTTGAAAAGTAACATAGAAATAATCATGACCAAAAAAGGTTTTTTTTTTTATATATGAAACTTCAAAGCTGGAAGTTTTTCAATAATAAAGCCACCAACCTATTCTCAAACTACATAAATAAACATTTCCTATAATGTTAAATTAAACCTCTGAAAACAATGATAGATGGTAATAAAAGAACACTCTGACTGCAAGCAGTCAGGACTCATCGCTGGACACACCCACTCACGTTAAGAGTGTGAAATTTGAGGCACCTTACCTTTTCTCTGCTAATCTGCTAACTGAATATGTGACTTTGGGGCAAAACTGAATGACGGGGCAGCTATAACACTCAAATGGACAAACAGGGGCTGCACATCTAAACTGAACGCTGCACAATTAAACAAAATAGCCAAATTAGTTGTATGGACAGCATATGTAGTTGCTGCAAGGTATCACCGCTTGTGTAGGCCTTTAGTATTTTGTCTAAACTTTGGGCAGGCACCACTCTACGGCTCTGTGACACGTGTTCAGCGCATTGAGGTCTCGTTTATTAAATAGGTACTGGAATGGTACAAGCTTGTTCAGTCCCTTCCTGAAGTCACGCATTTCCATGCCGTGATATTTCTTGACATTCTCAAATGATGGGATTTTCTTGAGTGCTGGAATGCCAAACGCCCCGGCCATGATATCTGCTCGGAGATATTGGAGAAAGTGAGAGGTGTTGTTGAAGTAGTCAAACATGCAGTTATGTTGTATTTGTGGTATTCCAGTCGTACCGTCAAGGCAGTAATTGATTATTTTTTCATGCTGGATGTCTGAAAGATCATCAGCATCAGGGCTAGCTCCAGGAACTTTCGAGAACCAATTAATAGTCTCAGTAACAATAGCCGAGTAGCTGTTGTTGGCATTAAGCAGTGGCTTAAATGTGTGGAGAAGCCTTGGAATGCCAAGAAAATCAGCAAGGTTGGAGGTGAAGATTCGGTCATAGTTGGGCATGTTCAAGGTTTGATGGTGATTAGGAAAGTCCAGACAGTCGGCCACGGAGACATGGATAAGGAGCCTTCCTTGGAGGATGAGACTCTTGACTTTCTGGAGGAGGTTTGTCACGTACTTGTGGTACATCACCATCGGAGAGGAGTGGGATCCAGGGGTGTGCTCTCTTACTCTCAAACAGTCCCATGCTTCAAAGGGAATCAGAATTGGCTGAATGCAATACACAAATGTGGCAAATTCTTGTGATATTGCTTGCACATCGTTTAGGAGAAGAAATAAGCGTGCATTCTCACTTTTCATTGTTTTACTTGCCTTTGGGGCAGTTAGTGTTGGGTTGTCAAATGCCATATTGTCCTTTTCCTTCGCTTCATGAGGAAAAAATAGCCCATGATCCAACCACTCTTTAATCATTCTTCTATCTTTTTCGTTGATACGACTTAGATACAGAGTGCGGTTCACCTTAGGAAAGGGGCCCTTATCGAATAGATCCTTTCTTTGTTGTCTGAGATTTATTGCGGTTTTCTTGTCTCGCTGACATTCCAACGCTCGCCACTTTCCCCAAACAGATTTCAGATAACTGAGGTCTTCATCCAGGAGAGTTACCAGTCCTTTGGTGGCATCGTGGAGTTGCTTAGCACTCATCTGAATGAGTTCATCCAAGCTTGTCTTGATCAAGTCGTACTCTCTCTTGGAAATATGGAGAGAGTACCAGATAGTTGTCAAACTGGAAGCAATGGAGTCAGTGTCTGCGAAGCGAACCAACATGAAAAGAAACAGGACATTCCTTGCCATGACGAAAGGGTCGTTGTCATGGAGGGTGATGTGAAGTTTTCCCTGGTAACTGTCAGGCAAGGAAGCAGCTGTCAACACTGTGTTGCGTAAGTTTCCACAACCAGCAGAGAGGACATGATATTCCCTGGTCAGTTGTTCCTTTTCCACATTGTCTGTGGACAATTCGTTGTTTTCAAGTTGAAGGAAGTCTTTAGCCATGGTGTTCCCAATATAGTAGGGGAAATCACCATGCGTTAGGATGTGCAGTTTCAGTGACAGTTGTTTGATAAAAGCCATAATTTCCTTACACTTTGCTTTGTGAAATGGCCAGCCATGCCGTTGGCAGTCTGTATCACAATACCAAGCATCGTTGCATCCTGAACACTAGAATAAGAGAAGAAAGGAAGTCGTCTATGAGCAAATTAGTTAAAGATTTCCTGTTGTCTTGTCTATGTTTTGGTTTTTGAATTATGGTCCTGAAAATATCATATATCTGAAAAGGGAATCCATATCATCGTACAATTAGAATACGTTATACTTTGAATGTGGTCAAGTTGGAATAGCGGTTCTTTCCTCGCCTCACCGCTAGCTGTCACCCGGAATCGAATCCTACCCGGGCCTGGGTTTTCAGTCCCTGCCTGATTCCACAGGGTTCCCCCAGCATATTCTTCTGGGGTGTTTCTCCCACTTCTAAAACTGTAATTTCTTCTCATTGTCTCCCCTCTGCATGTTTCAACACGGCTTGCGAGCTACAGTTTTCATTTACCAGGAAACAATTAATAATAAAATGAAATAAATAATAATATCATATATTGATTCGGCCTTTAATTTTTCTTATATTCTTGTAGTAATTAAAAATATTTTCATAACCTTGGTGCTATCATGAATTTTCTCTTTTAAATCAATGATTGCACTGATCACTGAAGTGCAAGTTCACAAAGCCCCCCCCCCCCTCCTTACCTCAAGTGTTTTGCCACGTCTTCCGCAAGTGCTGCACTTTTTTGCCTGAAATATCTCACACTCAACAGCACCGTGCCTGACTTTGTCTCTGTCCCGGCATGATGTGGTGCAGTAGACAGCAACAGGGCATCCGTCGCAAGGCAAAGTTCTCTGTGGGAGACGTTTCTCACAAAACCAGCAATGTCCAGGCTGTACATCCATGGTGGCCGCACACTGGTCACTGCATTATGTAGATTATTAACGACACTCACTCTCTCAGTGACAATCTGTAGAGAGTAATAACCCTATCAGTTATTTATCAGGCTATATAATTATTAACAAGTCTGTAAACTTGCCTCATATTGGTACACTTGACAGGTTGAAATGGCTGATACTCAAGCTGTACCAGTATTAATGGTCAACCAATTTCAAACCACTTAAACGGGCTGAGGCAGTTACAAGGTGTAATCCGTACGGATCATGCTAGTAGGTGGTGACCAGCCTGTACCCCGAGAGAGGTCAGTGGTTATATGTTTTTTGATAGTTTGGGATAGTTAGGAGGGCTAACTCTTCGGATACAGTCTGTTGTTGATCATTCCTTCCTCCAAAACATGTGTAGTTATTCCTTATCAACGTTAGATTGACAATCTTGTAATTCATTATTGGGAACACATATCTGCAGAAATTGGCCTGATAACTTACCTCAATACGTGTTGCTCCTTTGGTGTCAAGTTGTTCACTGCCAGCCTGTGGCAGGCTGTGTTGGATGGGCGACGTCAATGCTGATTCATGATGGCGTCATCATATTGCACATCTAGCTGTGGGAATTCACCCACTAAGTACCAGACAAACATAATAGGCCTATTTCAAACCTGTTTCACCACCCTTTCTTATCAGCGAGCCTACGATTTTGTTGAATGCTACGATATTGTGCAGTGCACCCACAAATATTACAAGCATTGTCCATGCAGGCTTTGTGAGTTCACCAGGAAATTTCTCGTGAATGAATTACTCTCATTCAGTGTAACCTAAATATGCAAAACAAGAAATGAAAAGCTCACCACTACACGACGGTGAACAACGTGAACATGGGTTCTGACTGATTCAAATAATGCGTTGCCTTCAGGCATCAACTTTTTACGAGGGGAAAGGGGAGAGGTCGAAAACGAAAGTTATTAACTTACCACTGGAAGTTAAAAGATGTTTTTGAGCCCCTCAATGATGAATTAGTTGCATCCCTGCAATGATGGACGACTCCTTAACACCAGTGATTAAAAAACAACCCAGTTCCATTGTTTTACAGTGAACTTGCATCTTTAATGGGTATGAGGCTTAATTGTCTTTGGATACACTTATTTCCGATGTTAGGCCTATGTTACTTTACACATTAAAACTGGAATATCGAACGAGGGCAGAGGAAAGATATAAACTAGAATTGAAATTTATAGTCAAGTGGAGAAAATATTTTCCAAGAATGTCCAATTTTGATTCAAAATATTTTGAGTTATTTTTTTCTAACGTCAAAATAACGAATGAATTTAACAAAGCTTAAATTTGAACAATGTGATTGTCCTACTGATCGTTTACGAGACATGGTAGCCCGGCCATACTGAAACCGAGAGTAAATATATACATCTGCGGCAGGAAAATAAACTATCCTCCGTGTTTTATGTTCTTATAAATATATGGCTATAACCAGGAATGTAAGAAGACTATTATATAATAGTGAATTAATTGTATTACTAGCTGAGCTGTGAACTCTGCGTGAAGCATATGGAGATTCTGGGAAATTCCCAGCCCGGTAACCTTTGAACTGTATTTACATATGACATTTTGACCCACACGTGCTGAATTACAAAACGTTTCAACGATAACAATCCCGTCGGCCGGAAGTGGATTACATTGTATACATTTGTATACATTGCGCAAGCAAAGCCTGTTTGATGTGATGGCTCATTGTGGAACAACGTACGTAGCTATCTGACGGTTCTGATATTTTAGGCCAACTTGAAGACGTCATGGTAAGACTAAATGTTAATTCATACGATTATTATATTTTCTTGCTGATCAAAGTCTTGCTTTCTGCTGTATACATATTCATTATAGTCTTTCAACGTGTGAAATGTACACGCTGCGGAGAACTCAAAATATTATTTTTCGGTTTCTTTGTGGTTTATTTCATGTTTCTTTTATATGTGATCTGACTGGATTTGATTGCTATAATAAATCACAATTTAAGAGCAAATCAAGGAGAAGTGTCCAAAGTCCGATGATTGTCGCGTTTAGTGCGCCTAGGCTCATTAACTGGCGGACAGAGATCTCCACTCCCCCCCCCCCCGACTAATACAACAGTGCCAACCAGTAAATTTGGAATATGATCAACAATTTTGTGCAATATCAATTTGCATTTCGCTGGGGAGTAATTTTATAGGGAAGGAGATATAAAGGGTTCATGCGATGAATTTTTCTGAGGAACACGTTTTGTGCAACTTTTTATAATTTCCTCATAAATGAAAACTATTTGACATCCATTTTAGCTCAATTGTATTGGAAAGTGTACTTCTTTAAACATTAAACAAGAGATGCTTTTCCGGACAACTGAGAGTGTTGTTGCTGTGATGTCATTGCAGGGGGACACTGTTCGGTTTAGGGGTTTTCTGTTTAAATTGTGAACCTAAACTTTGATCATTATTTGGTGAGAAAGAGTTGCTCATTGGCTTTAATTATTGCCATGTACTTACACAACACGAATCACCAAATTAAAACAAAAATATGAAGGCAAAATATCCAAAACTTGTATTAACTTTTTTTGCTGAAATAGCTATAACATTGAGGTTTCTGCCCGGAATGACATCACATTTTTTGCCGTGAATATGGAAATTTGCATTAGCATAAAATCCCAAACGGCACCAAAATACTCTTCAAAATGGAAAACCAAAAGTTAAAGAAAAAAAGGTTACAATGGGACACAAAGGTGCATTATCAAGGAAAGCATTCAAACAATTACCTAGCATGGAGCTTTAAATCCATGTGCATGTAAATTATGTGTCTCCTGGATCCCTTTAAGCTTCTCGAACGAGCGTCAAAGAGTTGTAGAATATCAAGCTCTGTGAAAAACATGGAGGAATAAAGTAATTCCCTCCGTACGATATGACTAGAAACAGCAGAATAAAGAATGATTCGAACTCCAGAAAAAGTTGATTGTCTTATAACTCCTTTTTGAGATTTATTCTCCAAAAATGAATTTCCTTTAAAAATAGTTTCTATGCATACTGTTTAATTAATAGCGTAATCATTATATCTGCTAACAACACTGGCTACAATCGAGTACAGGTCTTTACAAAAGCAGTATCAGTAAGTGGCAATATTCATCGATTTTGTTTTATAACATTGTTCAAACTAAAACTTTAAAAGCACTAACTATGTTTTAATTCACTGCATACAATTGAGTACAATTCTTCACAAAAACATGGTATGAGTTGCAAATATTAAGCGAATGTTATAAAATTGTTCGAATAACAATCTAAAATGCAGTAACTATGTTTTTATCATTTAAATTCACCTTCAATTTAACAAGATAACAATTTGGTTGCTTGACATTAAGTTCACAATTTGCTTTTGGTAAGAAATCACATTTTAAAGCCAGGGATCCTTGGATGGATGTTGCTTGTCTCTGCCCAAAACGTTTTGTTTCGCTAAACAAACAATTCTGCAGGCTTCATTCGACATTCTAAGCTGTTCAATGATATTGTCTGCATGGAAGTCTTTCTAATTTGATTCTGAAAAGTATCATCTGTGTTGAAAACTATTCAGTAAACTTCACTGATATTTGATTGGACTTTTTCTACAAGGAAAAACAACACACTGTATATACATGTATACACATACATCTTTACATTAATGGTAAACATAGTTCAGTGCCGCTTCGAAAGAAATCTTGAGAATTTCAAAGTTTCAAATAATAATGTTTACGTTAATCATTTAAGTACAAAATGGCATAAATCTGTGCCGGCGAGTTGGGGGATGGGGGATGACCAAAATCAAAAAATTGCCCGGCCGTGGAAATTCGAAAGGGGGGGGGGCAGACACCACATGACAATAGCAGGTGCTTTTCAGGATTTCAGGATAGAGATGTATATCAACATGTACACTCGCGCTTACACCAAAACAGCGCATTTTAAAAGCTTTTGTACTTTGTTTCTCCACTTTTCAGTGCTATTGAATACATTTGGGTTGTTTGGATTTTCGAAAAATACCACAACATCCGCATTTTGTTTTTCTCATCACGAAAAAGTGGGGGGGGGGAAGGAGATGATTCAATAACTTCTGATAGCATGAACCAATTTGAGTAATTCTTTTTTTCCAGATGAGTGGAAGAACATTTTCTTTTAAGACATACTTAAATTTGATTGCTTTAAAAAAATCATTAATCCAGGTCAATTTCTTTTTGACTCACTCTGAAAGGTATTGCAATGTTTGCATTTTTTTGTAAATGGCAAATATAGTTGATTTGCCTACTCTTATTTTTAATTTTGTGTAGATTTTTCATTTCTGCTGTTAAGCCATGTTTATACTTTAAATTGGTGTAATAATATTACATATTGTCGAACAGTTGAAGTGTGTGTATTAGTGCTACGCAGAACCATATTTTGTCTTTGAAGTTTGAATTTTGTTTTTGTTTTCAAAACAGAACACGCTGTCTAGATCATGTGTTGAGGCTTCCTGAACAGTAACTTTTAATTTACTGTTTAAAAAAAGCTACAATCTCCTACGTACTAATACTTTCATTACAAATACAAATAACATAATAAGGGTGATTAAAACAATAAACTGCTGAAAAAAAAAAAACAGAGTTCAAATCCAAAATAAGTAAAATCTGAAACTTTAGAGCTGGAAGTTTTTCAATGATACAGCTACCAACCTAATTTAACCCATACTCAAAACTACATAAAGACATTTTCCACAAATATTTAGTTAAACTCTTATTAAAATAATATTATGAGACACCAAATAACGACAGTAGCCAGGACTCAACGCAGGACACACCACTCACGTTAAGAGGGTGCAATTTGAGGCACATGTAATCTGGAGCTAATCTGACAAAATTTGTCAGTTCGGGGCAAAACAGAATGATGGGAGAGTTATATACAATTAAGTGAAAAAACAGGGGACCGCATATCCAAACTCAAAACACTCTGTATGGACTATGCAGTTGCTGAAAGGTCTCACATCTGTTTTACCGGTAGAGCATTTTGTCTAACCTCTGGGTAGGCACCACTCTACTGCCCTTTCACGTGCATTATTCATATTAAGGTCTCGTTTAGTAAGTGTGTACTGGAATGGTACAAGCTTGTTCAGTCCCTCCCTGAAGTCACGCATTTCCATGCCGTGGTATTTCTTGACACTCCCAAATGATGGGATTGTCTCGAGTGCTGGAATGTCAAGTCCCCCCGCCATGATATCTGCTCGGAGATATTGGAGAAATTGGGAGGTGTTGTTGAAGTACTCTGACATCAATGTATGTTGTATTTGTGGTATTCCTGTCGTACTATCTCTGAAGTAACTGATAATCTTTGCACGCTGTTTGTCTGGAAGTTCCTCAATGTCAGGTTTAGATCCAGGAACTGTTGCGAACCACTTCATACTCTCAGTGACAATAGCCGAGTTAATATTTCTGGCATTAACCAGTGGCTTAAATGTGCGGAGAAGTCTAGGAATGCCAACATAGTCAGCAATGTTGGAGGTGAAGATTCGGTCATAGTTGGGCATGTTCAGTGATTGATGGCGATTAGGAAAGTCCAGACAATTGACCAAGGAGACATGGATAAGGAGCCTTCCTTGAAGGATGAGACTCTTGACTTTCTGGAGGAGGTTTGTCACATACTTGTGGTACATCACCATCGGAGAGGAGTGGGATCCAGGGGTGTGCTCTCTTACTCTCAAGCAGTCCCATTCTTCAAAGGGAATAATAACTGGCCGAATACAATACACAAATGTGGCATCTTCTACTTGCATTAGTTTGTTTAGGAGAAGAAATACGCTTACATCCTTACCTGACATTGTTTTACTTGCCTTTGGGGCAGTTAGTGTTGGGTTGTCAAATGGCATGTCCTTTTCCTTCGCCTCAAAGGGAACAAAAAGCCCATGTTCCAAACACCCTTCAATCGGTTTTCTATCGTTTTCGTTGATACGACTTAGATAGTTAGGGTGGATCACCTTAGCAAGTGGGCAGTTATCAAACAGAATCTTTCTTTGTTGTCTGAGATTGATTGAGGTTTTCTTGTCTCGTTGACATTCCAACACTCGCCAATTTTCCCAAACAAGATTCATATAACCGAGGTCGTCATCCAGGACACTCACAAGTCCTTTTGAGGCGTCGTGGAGTTGCTGAACACTCATCTGAAGGAGTTCATCCAAGCTTGTCTTGATCAAGTCGTAGTCTCTCTTGGAAATATGGAGTGAGTACCAGATGGTTGTCAAACTGGAAGCAATGTAGTCAGTGTCTGCGAAGCGAACCAACATGAAGAGAAACAGCACATTCCTTGCCATGACAAAAGGGTCATGGTCATTGAGGGTGATGTGAAGTTTTCCCTGGTACTTGTCAGGCAAGGAAGCAGCTGTCAACACTGTGTTACGCAGATTTCCACAACCAGCAGAGAGAACATGATAGTCCATGGTCAGGTGTTCCTTGTCCACTCCATCTGTGGACGATTCGTTGTTTTCAAGTTGAAGGAAGTCTTTAGCCATGGTGTTCCCAATATAGTAGGGGAAGTCGTCATGTGTTGGTCTACATATTTGTAGTGATACTTGTTTGACAACAGCCATAATATTCTTACACTTCGCTTTGTGGAATGGCCAGCCACGTCGTTGACAGCCTGTATCACAGTACCATGCGTCATTGCATCCTGAACACTGAAATAAGAGAATAAAAGAAGTGTATGAGTGAAACAGTCGCATATTTTCCTGTTGTCTTTTTGTATGTTATGGTTGTCTTTTTGTATGCTTTGGTTTTCTGAATATGGTGCTGAAAATATTTCACACCTGAAAAGGAAACCTATATACATTATTATTATTATTATTATTATTATATTATCGTACAACTACAATACGTTAATAGCTTTGCATGAGATTCAGTTTGGCGTAACGGTTCTTTCCTTGCCGAGCTCCACCGCTATGACCCGGGTTCGAATCCCCCCTGGGCCGGGTTTCCCCAAGAATATTCTTGTGGAGTTTTCAGCACACCTCTAAAACTCTTCTCATTGTATTCTCCCTACGGGTTTCTTCAGGCTTCAGTGCCTAGAGCGCATTTGAGTAATCCTTGGTTTCATTTACTAGATATAAGTAATAACAAAAGAATATTCTTAAGTTTTGATTCGGCCTTGTATTTTGTTGTGAAATAATTGAAAACATTTTCATAACCCTTGTCATGTCATGATATTTTATTTTCAAATCAATAATTGCGCTGATCACTGTATTACAGTTCCACAAGCCCTTACCTCAAGTGTTTTGCCACGTTTTCCGCAAGCGCTGCACTTTTTTGGCTGAAATATCTCACACTCGACAGCACCGTGTCTGACTTTGTCTCTGTCCCGGCATGATGTGGTACAGTAGACAGCAACAGGGCACCTGTCGCAAGGCACAGTCCTCTGTGGGAGACGTTTCTCACAAGACCAGCAATGTCCAGGCTGTACATCCATGGTGGCCGCACACTGGTCACTGCACATACATGTAGAATATGAACGACACTTTAACTCTGTGGACAATATCTGATACAGTCTGTTTCAGATTGTGGCTGAACTTCATCATTCTGTTGACACAGTATAGCTTTTGCAAATTTCACCACAAACATGTATGCTGATATGTAGTTTCAGTGATAAATTATGCATTTAAAATCACTTCTATGGAAGTTAAGTTCACTTTAATTCAAGTAGACAATTTATGTCCGTACATTCAAATCGTGATAAATACAAACGTAAAACGTATATTGAATTAAATAGTATACAATAAAAACAGTCAGGGAAAGTATATGTTATGTACTAAATTACTCGATCAGAATTGAAAGCATGAAGGCATTGTCAAGTATAGAAATGTCTCCCAAATCACAGGGGAAAAACTTACAAGGATAGACGATAAGGCCGGGGAGAGAAGAAAATAGACTGATCAACACAAACATGACAGGGAACAAAAACACGGTACAGCACAAGGAGACAGAAAAGAAAACAAAATAATACAAATTTAATTTCTGGCAATTGTACAGAGAAATCAGCGTTAGATTGAAAGTCTTGTAACTGGGAGCACATATCTGCAGAAATTGGCCTTATAACTTACCTCTGTACGTGTTGCTCCTTTGGTGTTGTTCATATGTTTTAAATATAATGCAAAATCATGTGCACTGGCAGGCTCTATTTGGTGGGCAAAGTCAATGTTGATTCATGACGACGTCAACATATTGCACATCCAGCTGAGGGAATTCACCCCCTGAGTAACAGACAAATGGACTTGAAATCAAGTTGGTTATTGGTTAGGCTTTGCATGGTGGAGTATCGAGTATAGTTTCGGTGTGCAGTAACACAATGTGGTAATAATATACAAATAATGAATGTTTGTGAGTGCAATGGAAAGAATAATTTCATGAGGTGACAGATGAAATGTTCCATTTCACGTGGCGAAGCCGAGTGGAATAGAACATTTCATCTGTCACGAACGTAAAACATTTATTATTTGTTTTATATAACACCTGAATAAATCCTCGTCATCTGATTGGTTGACTTTTAATAGCCAATTTATTCAGGTTAAAAATTGTTTACAAGTTTGACAAGTTCAGAGCTTTCATATTATGCAAACTGTTCAACAGGTTGAGAACTATAATATTCAATTTATCTCACCTTAAAACTTTTCCATAAGTTTAGAACTCAAAACAGTTCAATAAGTTCAGAACTTTTATTGCCTATTTAAACACCACAGCGCCACCATCGGCAACATGTGCAGTGACAGTGCAATGGTACTTCTAATCACAGTGCAATAGTACTACCATTGCACTGCGCGTTGCGCGCCGTGCATTGGTACGAATAATTCAAGACATGTGATCAACGATCCACCAATAAGATGACGGGGATTTATTCAGGTGTTGTATAATAGTTATTACCACACGGTGTTACAGCTAACCGAAACTATATGGTTGGTTTTACGTACCTATGCAAGAGCTTGCCCCGAATTAGGTGATTAGCAACAGAGTCATTGGTCTAGAGAATTCAAAGTTAAAATGTGCCAAGCATTCTGAGCAAGTCAGTGTACCAGATGTTTTTCGAATTTAAATCCCAAAGGGTATAGGTCACATGCAAATAGCTTATTATGCATGTCGAGGCCAGCAATTAATAAACACGATTGTGTGCGCCGTGCATGTACATGTTGGGGGCGCCGACAGACAAAACACGACTGAAGCGACTTGTCTTCAAGTCTACAGACAAACCTATTTCAAAACTGTTTCAACACCCTTTGTAAATAGCATCACGATACGTTGTTTACATTGCATTCATTTCCTGAAGATCTTGTGGATCAAACCACGATTAATCATCAGTGACATACCAGCGATGTTTATTTTTTTAGTGATAGGAAAGGCCGTGTTTTTTTTTTTTTTTCATTTTTATAATGAACTCTCCATGGAGACTGTAGAACACAAAGCTGTCTTCGTAGATCATTTATGGTATAGATCCCTGTAATAAATAATATGTTGAAAAACTAACCTGTCAAAAAGACAAGATGAATAGCAACAAATGCACTACAATTAGTACAACAATGCGAATTCTGACGAAATCTGTAATTACATTCCAGGGAAGACTTTTTAACAAGGAAGGCTGCTAGTTTCGTTTTCCTGACAAAGGTCAATGTTCATACCATGTGAAATTTCACTAGTGAGAATGTGTCACTTATTTAAACGTAATGCATCCTGTACATCTTAATGATGATTGTATTGCTTTTATCAAAAGTTGAATGGTCCAATGAAGCTTTTCTGGGGGATGCCTGTTGTCAAAACTGAAGAATTTCAGCGCAGAAATGGTGTTGGAATGAACTATCGAAAGAAAACTACATGTATATGACCAACTGTTATGAAAGGTTTATCTGAAGTGTTTGTGTGTGTGCAAAACCATGTGCGCCACAGATTTATTTGCATTCTACGTTGCGCCATTGCAAAACATACAGTTCATATAGGCTTTGTGAGTTCACCAGGAATTTCTGAAGTGTGAATTTAGTTTTTGTACCCTCTCGTTCGGTCCAACCTACAAATGCAAACAAGAAATGAAAAGCTGCAGACAAGGCCTTCATGGAATATTATGTCTGGTGGTCCGTGGCGTAGCCACGGGGGAGGGGGGGGGCGTGGGGGGAGCCCCCCATGAAACCTTGTCGCCCCCCCAGTCGCCCCCCCCCCCAACTGAGATTTGGGGTTTCTAAAAAAATTATCATTGATCTACATGACGCCCCCCCCCCCCCCCCCCCCCCCACTGAAAAATTCCTGGCTACGCCACTGCTGGTGGTCAACATCGACATTGTGCTGTTAAATACAAATATTGATTTTCCTTCAGGATTCTTCAACTTTATACATGAGGGGAATCGAAAACGAAAGATACGAACTTAAAACCCTGCCAGTGTGGTTGTTAGTTTAATCATAAACGATTATATTTTTTTTTAGCTTTCTACTAATGAATTACTCGCATCCATGCAATGATGCATGCCTCCTTAACATCAGCGTAGGAAAAATCCTCACATTTCAAGTGTACAATGTACTTCCATCTTTAATGGGTATGAAGGCTTTCTTTTGATAAAGTTATTTTCGATATTATGTTACTTTATTCTTAAACGTTTAAAAATTGAAAACCTGAGTGGAAAATCGAACGAGGGTGTAGGAAAGATACACCAGAATTGGAAATTATAGTCAAATATATAAACAAGCGGAAAAGGGACACATACATCATAAATACTAATACTTATAGGACATTAATAACTTGCATGCAACATAACAATGGGCTGGCAATACAGGATATTGTGAAGCCTGCAATATAATGCATGTAATCATGTAATGTCAGTATTGCATTCTGGTGGAGAAAATCTCGACAAGGAATACAACAAAAACACCACATACAGATGTGTACTGAGAGCACTGAGGTAAAGGGAGCTGAATATTCTGCCGATGGATTATTACAGGTTTTCCAAACACAAATCCTCTGTAAAGAAGCGCGGAACTACAGCTGTTTTCCACAACCTTCTAAATGTAGACTCGGCGTATATTAAAGATTAACATGCATCAAGTCGGTTGTTGTACTCACTGCACTGATAATATGCAGGCTAGGGCAGAATAAAGAATGATTCGAACACCAGAAAATGTTGATTGTCTGAAAATTGCTATATGAGATTTATTCTCCCCAAGAATGAAATCCCATTAAAACAAATTTCTTTGCACTGTTTAATTAATAGCGTAATCATTATATCAGCCAACAACACAGCATACAATCGAATACATGTGTTTACAGTAGCACGTTATTAATTGCAACTTATTAAAAGATTTGATTTATAACAATGGTTCAAATCACAGCTTAAAAAAAGCACAAACTACGTTTTATAATAAAATTCACTTCCAATTTTTCAAAAGCTGCAGATTGCATGAGGAAGGTAATGATTTTGATGGATTGAAATTGTGTTCACAAATTGCTTTTGGTCAGAAATCACGTTTTAAAGCCGGTGATTCTTGGGTAAATGTTGCTTGTTGTCTCTTCCCAAAACGTTTTGATTCGCTAAACAACCAGTGTTTCAGGCTTCATACGACATTCTAAGATATAGAATAATATTGTCTCTGAATTTGTGTTCATCTTCTGACTTTAATAATATATCAATATTTAAGAAAGTGAACGAAATGTTGTATATGGGATTCCATAGAAACGATCTAATTTAATTCTGAATCGTGTCATCCGAGTTTCAACTATTCGGCAAATTTCAATATTTTGAAGATATGTGATTGGACTTTTTACGAAAAAAAACACACTGTTTACACATGAATAGTCACAATAATAGTAAACATAGATATCAGTGCCCTTGTCACATGAAAATCCGACTCCTATGAAAATCGGACCCCTTTTCCCTATTATTGGTTAATCCTTCTCACGTGACCGGTCACTTTCCTAATTACCATACTTACGCATGCGCGTTATTACCAATGAGTCCGAATTTCATAAAAACGTAAATTCACGCTACACCGTTGCGTAAGAATTCTTGAGTATTTCAAAGTTTCAAATAATAATTTGTAATCATTTGGGTACAAAAAACATTCAGCAATTGTTTAAGACGATTCTTTCATGGCCACATGTAATCGTAATTATTCTGTATTTTCAAAACCATGCACAATGTACAATCATCATAAGAGAGCAAACGGTACATTGCTAGCTTAGGCTTAAAAAAAAACCCTCTGACCTATTTGTTCAAGAAACTAGTGTTACATCAACATTAACGATACTCTAAAAGATCTTTATCAGGTGCGTCCATTAAAGCTTTTCTCAAACATCGAATTTGCCGTCAGCTTTGGCTTACTGATTAGGTCCCTTCAAATTCTGAATTTCGGCTGGAAATAGGCATCTTTTCTGGTTCAACAAATGAATCAGATAAAACAAAGGCAATGTTTGGAGTTTTACCCATTGGAATAATATATTAAATGCCTGTAACTTGCAGTCGAAACTGGAGCCAAACCGACGTTTGATTATTTTATTAACATGTAAAGAATCTCTTCATTATAAGGACCAAAACTTATTTTAAAAAATCAGGGATAAACTACATGTTATTGACTAGTAACTTTGAACCATGAATATTTCAGAAAAATAGTCGACTTGCTCCTTATATTCAAAACACAAAATCTAACAGTTAAAATAATATGTAATCTCATTTTTACTTGAATGCCTGTGTGTAATATGTAATACAATAACTCGGCTTTTAAGCTGCTTCCATATAATGCTAAGGCAGCTTAATAGCTTAAAATTGCATTCCATAGGTTCTTTCGGTAAAGCATGCATAACTTCTGATAGCATGAATCAATTTTGGTAATTCTTTTTTTCTTTAGATGAGTGGAAGAACATTTTCTTTTAAGACATACTTAAATTTGATTGCTTTTTAAGAAAAAATCTTTTTGACTCACTCTGACTGTATGGTATTGCGTTGTTTGCATTTGTTCTAAATGGCAATATGCGTTGGTTTTTTTTTTTTAATTTGGTGTACATTTGTCATTTCTGCTGTTTAAACCATGTTTATACTTTGAATTGTTGTAATAATCTTCGATGTTGTCAAACAGTGGAAGTTTGTGTATATGTGATACGCAGCATCCAATTTTGTCTTTGAAGTTTAAATACTGTTTACTTCAAACAGAACACGCTCCCTAGATCATGTGTTGAGCCCTTTGTTCTGAACAGTAACTACTCTTAAATTTCAAAATAAGTAAAATCTAAGTTTTTCAATGATACAGTCACCAACCTATTCTTCATAAATAAACTTTCCAAAAATATTAAATTGAACCACTGAAAATAATTATATAGGGGCATAATGGTAAAAAGAACAATGTTATGATACACCAAATAACGCCAGCAGTTAGGACTCGAGCAGGACGCACCACGCAAGTAAGGAAGGCACGTGCACCAACGATCTCTGCTGATCTGCTAACTGAATATGTGACTTTTTTTTGGGGGGGGAAACTTAACGACAGAGAGCTAGTATTTAAACGAACAATCAGTGGCCGCACAAGTAAATGTAACGCGGCTATATTTCCAGGGGAAAATTTCTACATACATGTATTTCACAAAACAGCATATTTTGTTCTGCCACACACGTGCACATTGTATGGACAGCATATGTAGATGCTGAAAGGTATCACATCTTTTTTACCGGTAAGGTATTTTGTCTAACTTTTTGGCAGGCACCACTCTACTGCTCTGTCCAATGAGTTATTCACATTAAGGTCTCGTTTATTAACCAGGTACTGGAATGGTACAAGCTTGTTCAGTCCCTTCCTGAAGTCACGCATTTCCATGCCGTGGTATTTCTTGACATTCTGAAACGATGGAATTTTCTTGAGTGCTGGTATGCCACGTCCTCCTGCCATGATATCTGCCCGGAGATACTGGAGAAAGTGAGAGGTGTTGTTGAAGTAGTCATACATCCATGTATGTTGTATTTGTGGTATTCCTGTCATACTATTACTGCAGTAATAGTTTATTTTCGCAAGCTGGATGTCAGAAAGATCATAAGGGGCAGGTTTAGATCCAGGAACTGCTTCGAACCAGTTCATAGTCTCGGTGACAATAGCTGAGTAGCTGTTGCTGGAATTAAGCAGTGGCTTAAATGTCTGTAGGAGTTTAGCGAATCCAACATAGTCAGCAAGGTTGGAGGTGAAGATTCGGTCATAGTTGGGCATGTTCAAGGTTTGATGATGATTAGGAAAGTCCAGACTGTCAGCCAAGGAGACATGGATAAGAAGCCTTCCTTGAAGGATGAGGCTCTTGACTTTCTGGAGGAGGTTTGTCACGTACTTGTGGTACATCACCATCGGAGAGGAGTGGGATCCAGGGGTGTGCTCTCTTACTCTCAAACAGTCCCATTCTTCAAAGGGAATAATAGCTGGCCGAATGCAGTATTCAAATGTGGCATCTTCTTGTGATACTGCTTGCGTATTGTTTAGGAGAAGAAATAAGCGTGCATCCTCACCTGCAATGGTTTTACTGGCTTTTGGGGCAGTTAGTGTTGGGTTGCCAAATGGCATGTTCTTTTCCTTTGCCTCGTAGGGGAAAAATAGCCCGTGCTCGAACCACTCTTCAACCATTTTTCTATCTTTCTCGTTGATACGAATTAGATATAGAGGATGGTTTACCTTAGCAAAGTGGCAGTTATCAAACAGAACCTTCCTTTGTTGTTTGAGGTTGATTGAGGTTTTTTTGTCTCGGTGGCATTGCAACGCTCGCCACTTTCCCCAAACAAATTTCAGATAACTGAGGTTTTCATCCAGGACAGTCACCAGTCCTTTGGTGGCATCGTGGAGTTGCTGAGCACTCATCTGAATGAGTTCATCCAAGCTTGTCTTGATCAAGTCGAACTCTCTCTTGGAAATGTAGAGTGAGTACCAGATGGTTGTCAAACTGGAAGCAATGTAGTCAGTGTCTGCGAAGCGGACCAATATGAAGAGAAACAGCACATTCCTTGCCGTGACAAAAGGGTTGTAGTCATTGAGGGTGATGTAAAGTTTTCCCTGGTACTCATCAGGCAAGGAAGCAGCAGTCAATACGGTGTTACGCAGATTTCCACAACCAGCAGAGAGGACATGATAGTCCCTAGTCAGCTCTTCCTTGTCCACTCTATCTGTGGACAATTCGTTGTTTTCAAGTTGAAGGAAGTCTTTAGCCATGGTATTGCCAATATAGAAGGGGAAATCACCATGTCTTGATGTATTCAGTTTCAGTGACACTTGTTTGACAAAAGCCATAATTTCCTTACATTTTGCTTTGTGAAATGGCCAGCCATGCAGTTGACAGTCTGTATCACAGTACCATGCGTCATTGCATCCTGAACACTGGAAGAAGAGAATAAAAGAAGTACATGTAGCCTATAAGCAAAATTGTCGATAATGTTCCTGTTGTCTTGTGTATGTTTTGGTTTTCTCAATATAGTGCTGAAAATACCATACCCTGAATATGTTAATAACTTTGCATCTCAAATTTTGATTAGGCCTTAAATTTCTTTTTGTCTGTTTTAAATATTGTCACAGTTAAACAGATCTTCAAAATCTTTTTCGTGTCGTTTTTACTTTTTTAACCAATAATTGCACTAATCACTGTAGTGCAATATCATAGTTCATACCTACCTCAAGTGTTTTGCCAAGTTTGCCACAAGCGCTGCACTTCTTTGCCTGAAATATTTCACACTCGACAGCACCGTGTCTGACTGTGTCTCTGTCCCGGCATGATGAGGCACAGTAGACAGCAACAGGGCATCGGCTGCAAGACACAGTTCTCTGTGGGAGAGGTTTCTCACAAAACCAGCAATGTCCAGGCTGTACATCCATGGTGGCCGCACACTGGTCACTGCACATACATGTAAAATATGAATGACACTCCCCATTAACTCCGTATAGACATTATTAATACGATCTGTTGCAGATTGTGGCTGAAGTACATATCTGTTGGTACGGTATTTAAATAGCTTTTGCATGTATGCTTATATTTAGTTTCACTGTTTTAGTGATAAATTATGCATTTACAATCACTTCTATAGAAGTTCAGTTCACTTGAATTCGATTCAATTCAATTCAAGAAGACATGTTATTTCCGTACTTTTAAATTATGATTACAAACGTATATTTGTATTACGTACGTTTTGAATATAGTAGTAATATTAAATTAAATAAATATACAATTAAACAACTGTCAGAGAAAACTATGTGTTTGGGTACAAAAATCACTCAGAATTCGAAAGCATTGGAGGCATTTTCAAGAATCCGAGTTTATATAGAAATGCCTCCCAGATCACAGGGAAAAAAACGTTCCAGGATACATGATCAGGGGAAAAAAGAAGAAAACATACCGGTCAACACAAACATGACAGGAAACAAAAACAGGACAGCACAAAGAGACAGGAAAAAAAAGAACAAACTAATATATTTTCTGGCAACTGTGCAGAAAAATCAGCTGTTAGATTGACAGTTTTGTAACTGGGAACAGATATCTGCAGGCATTGGCCTGTTAACTTACCTCAGAACGTGTTTCTCCGTTGGTGTTGTTCATACGTTTCAATCATAATGCAAAATATGTGCCTTGCCAGGCTTAATTTCAGTGGGCGATGTTAATGCGGAGTCATGATGACATCATCATATTGCACATCCAGCTGAGGGAAAGCACCCACCGAGTATCCGACATAGACTTGAAATCAAGTCGGTTTATACGATTTTAAGCTTTGCATGGTGGGGTATCGATATGGTTTCGGTTTGCGTTATAACACCATGTGGTAATAACTACTGTCGCTTAGTAGATGTAGTAGAACTACTGTCGCTTAGTAGATAAGAACAGTCCCGCTTAGTTCTAAAAAGAACTCGTCCTGCTTATTATTTACTTTCATTAGGGCCTATTAGTAGGTTGGAAGACGGTCTTCTCGCAATTATCTTCACTGAGGCTGAGTGAGATCAGTTTGATTGAGATGTGCTAGACGACAGTAGTTATTACCACACTGTGCTACAGCAAACCGAAACTATATGGTTGGCTTTAGTTCGCCGGCCGTGCTCGTACACCCACCGCGCGGCGTGGACAGATACAGCATACCGTGCTATATACGTGCAACGTGCGGTATATGCCACTTGCGGGGACGATGTACATCCTCGGCCCCAATATACGTGTAGGTCGATACCAATAAGCCATTTGCGAGTTAAATTTGAATAAAATCTGGAACGCCGACTTAATCCAATACTTTGCACGTTTAAATTTGCATTCTCAAGACCAAAGAGACTGTTACTATATCACGTGATTCAGGGCAAGCCTTTATACGCTAGCAACCCCCAGCTCCGGCATGGTCTGGTGTCTTTGTGCCATTCTCGCCCATTATGAACAATGTATTGGTGATGAGCGTCTCTTACGTACCTATGCAAGAGCTTGCCCCGAATCATGTGATTAGCAACAGTGTCTTTGGTCTGGAGAATTCAAAGTTAAAATGTGCCAAGGATTCTGAGCAAGTCAGTGTACCAGATTTGTTTTTCAAATTTAAATCCCAAAGGGTATAGGTCACTTGCAAATGGGTTATTTTACATTTCGAGGTCAGCAATTGTGTGCGCCGTGCAAGTGAATGTTGAGGGCGCCAACAGACGAAACACGACTGTCTAGCGACTTGTCCTCAAGTCTACAGACAAACCTATTTCAAAGCTGTTTAAACACCCTAGGTAAGAAGCATCATGATACGTTGTTTACATTGCATTCGTTTCCTAGGGATCTTGTAGATCAAACCACGATCAATCATTAATGACATACCACCGATGTTTGTTTTGTAGTGTCAGGAAAGGGCGTGTTTTTTTCTCCACATTTTTATTATGAACTCTCCATGGAGACTATAACACAAAGCTATTTTCATAGATCATTCATGGTATAGAGCCCTATAATAAATAATATGTTGAAAAACTAACCTGTCTAAAAGGCAACCTTAAGATGAATAGCAACAAATGCACTACAGTGCGAATTCTGACAAAATCTGTAGTTACATTTCAGGGAAAACTTTTTAACAAGGAAGGCTACTAGTTTCGTTCTCCTGTCAGGTCTACATTCGCTTTCAGTTTAAATTTCCATACCATATGAAATTTCACTAGTGAGAATGTGTCACTTATTTAGAAAGTAATTCATCCTGTACATCTTAATGGGGATGTATTACTTTTATCAAAAGTTAAATGCCAATGGAGCTTTTCTAGGGCATTAACCTCCTGTATGGGGCATTATGAGACATCATTTCTTGCTACCGATTAATTACACTTTTGTGAGTATACAAAATAATTAGATAGTGTTTCCACCTTTGTTGAATTCAAACAGTTAAAACACATTATCTTTTTTTGTTTCTTAAAATACTGTAAGTTCATCAAAATAAAAGATGAAACATTTTGAAAATCATTTTTGTCTCAGTTCACATGGTCTGTCCCCTCCTCTTGGAGTATTAAAGTTTACACATAATGTTGCATTTGGATGATTTTTGCAAGCAAGGTTTTATAGTCATCCAGACCTGTCTTACACAGTACGGTGTTCCCCACTGAAGATAGGTTTTGTCAGGGAAGTTCGTTGACAATGAAAGTGCACCGTCGAGTGTACTAGGCTCTTTTGGTAAAACATGCATAACTTCTGATACATGTACTACGAATCGTTTCCAGTAATTTGTTTTTTTCTCCAGATGAGTGGAAGAACATACTCTTTTAAGACATACATAAATTTGATTGCTTTTTAAGGACAAAATTCATTAATCCAGGTCACTTTCTTTGTTACTATGTATGGTATTGCAATGTTTGCATTTGTTCTAGGCTAATGGCAATATGCAGTTGGTTTTTCCAACTCTATTTCTTAATTTTAGAAAATGTGTAGATAGTTCATTTCTACTGTTAAACCATGTTTATACTTTGAATAACTGTAATAATCTTCGATGTTGTCGAACAGTTGAGATTTGTGTAAAAGTGCTACGCAGCACCCCATTTTGTCTTTGAAGTTTTGTCTTTGAATTTTATTTGCTTCAATACAGAATACTCTCTCCATATCAGGCGTTAAGCCCTTTGTTCTGAACAGTAACTTATAAACTTCTCTTCTACTTAATCAGAAACCGTCTTTCATTACAAAATAATAACATAGAAATAATTATGATAAAAACAACAAACTAAAAAGAAACAGAGTTAATTTCCAAAATAAGTAAAATCTGAAAGCTCAAGCTTCAAGTTTTCAATGATACAGCCACAATCTGCTCAAACTACATAAACAAACTTTTCAAAAAGATATAAAAATTAAACTCCTGAAAATAATTATATATGGCAAAAAAAGAAAATTCTTGTGAGAAATAACTCCAGCAGTCAGTACTCAACGCGGGACAAACTACCCAGACTAAGAGGGTGAAATTTGACAAACGTGTACATTTTCTCTGTTCATCTGCTAAATGAATATGTGACTTTGGGGCAAAACTGTATGGCGGGGACAGTAGACCACTTAAATGAACAAACATAGGCCGCACAGCTAAACACGGCTAAATTTCCGGGGGGACCCTATTTAACAAGATAGCCGAAGAAGCAATACTTGGCTCTGTCATACACTGTATGGACAGCATAATATGTAGTTGCTGAAAGGTATCACATCGTTTGTACCGATATAGTATTTTGTCTAACGTTTGGGCAGGCACCACTCTACAGCTCTGTCACGTGCACTTTTCACATTAAGGTCTCGTTTAGTTACTAGGTACTGGAATGGTACAAGCTTGTTCAGTCCCTTCCTGAAGTCACGCATTTCCATGCCGTGATAGTTCTTGACGCTCTTAAATGATGGTACTTCCTTGAGTGATGGTATGCCTAGCCCCCCTGCCATGATATCTGCTCGGAGATATTGGAGAAAGTGAGAGGTGTTGTTGAAGTAGTCTGAGAAGCAGGTAGGTTGTATTTCTGGTATTCCTGTCGTGCTAGCAAAACAGTGACGGATTTTTTCAAGCTGGATGTCTGAAAGGTCATCAATGTCAGGTTTAGCTCCAGGTACTTTCTCGTACCAGCTCAAAGTCTCAGTGACAATAGCTGAGTAGCTGTTGCTGGCATTAAGCAGTGGCTTGAATGTATGTAGGAGTTTAGCGAATCCAACATAGTCAGCAAGGTTGGAGGTGAAGATTCGGTCGTAGTTGGGCATGCTCAAGGTTTGATGATGATTTGGGAAGTCCAGAGAATTTGCCAAGGAGACATAGATAAGGAGCCTTCCATGAAGGATGAGACTCTTGACTTTCTGGAGGAGGTTTGTCACGTACTTGTGGTACATCACCATCGGAGAGGAGTGAGATCCAGGAGTGTTCTCTCTTACCTTCAAACAGTCCCATTCTTCAAAGGGAGTAGAAGCTGGAGAAATGCAATACACAAATGTGGCATCTTCTTGTGATTCTGCTTGAGCATTGTTTTGGAGAGAAAATAAGCGTGCATCTTCACCTGCATGAGCCTCACTTGCCTTTGGGGCAGTTAGTGTTGGGTTGTCAAATGACATGTCCTTCTCGTTAGCCTCATAGGGACAAAAAAGCCCGTGTCCAAACCACTCTTCGATCATTTTTCTATCTTTTTCGTAGATATGTTCTAGATAGATAGTGTGGTTCATCATAGTATCGGGCCATTCATCAAACAGAATCTGTCTTTGTTGTCTTAGTTTGATTGAGGTTTTCTTGTCTCGTTGACATTCCAACGCTCGCCACTTTTCCCAAACGGGTTTCAGATAACTGAGGTCCTCATCCAGGAGCCTCACCAGTCCTTGGGTGGCATCATGGAGTTGCTGAGCACTCATCTGAATGAGTTCATCCAAGCTTGTCTTGATCAAGTCGTACTCTCTCTTAGAAATATGGAGTGAGTACCAGATGGTTGTCAGACTGGAAGCAATGTTGTCAGTGTCTGCGAAGCGGACCAACATGAAGAGAAACAGCACATTCCTTGCCATGACAAAAGGGTCGTTGTCATTGAGGGTGATGTGAAGTTTTCCCAGGTACCTGCCAGGCAAGGAACCAGCTGTCAACACTGTGTTACACAGATTTCCACAACCAGCAGAGAGGACATGATATCCCCTAGTCAGCCTTTCCTTGTCCACTCTATCGGTGGACAATTCGTTAATTTCAAGTTGAAGGAAGTCTTTAGCCATGGTGCTTCCAATATAGAAGGGGAAATCAAAATGTGTGGGTCTGTGCAGTAATTCCAGTGACACTTGTTTGACATAAGCCATAATTTCCTTACACTTTGCTTTGTGAAATGGCCAGCCATGCCGTTGGCAGTCTGTATCACAATACCATGCATCGTTGCATCCTGAACACTATAATAAGAAAAGAAAAGAAGTAGTGTATGAGCAAAATAGTCAAAGATTTTCCTGTTGTCTTGTGTATGTTTTTGGTTTCTGAATTATGGTCCTGAAAATATTGTATACCTGAAAACGGAATCCCTATCAGCGTACAGTTAGAATACGTAAATAAGTGTGCATGGGAGTCGGGTTGGCGTAGTGGTTCTTTCCTCGCCTCACCGCTGCGGCCGGGAATCCTGCCTGGGCGAACATGTGGATTGGGTTTTCAGTCCCTGCCTTGTTGCACAGGGTTTTCCCCAGAATATTCTTCTGGGGTTTTCCTCCCACCTCTAAAACTGTAATTTCTTCACATTGTCTTCTCCCTACGGTTTTCACCACGGCTGCGAGCTACAGTTTTCATAATTAATAAATAATAAATTAATAATGAATAATGTCAAATTTTGACTCGGCCATGAATTTTTCCTATATTTTTGTAATAATTGAAAAGACCTTCATAATAATGTGATGTCATGATCTCTCTTCTTTTAATCAATAATTGCAGTGATCACTGTAGTGCAATTTCACAAAGTTCCCTACCTACCTCAAATGTTTTGCCACGTTTACCGCAAGCACTGCACTTGTTTGCCTGAAATATCTCACACTCGAGAGTGCTGTGTCTGACTTTGTCTCTGTCCCGGCATGATGTGGTACAGTAGACAGCAACAGGGCATCCGTCGCAAGGCACAGTCGTCTGGGGGTGAGGTTTCTCACAACACCAGCAATGTCCAGGCTGTACATCCATGGTGGCCGGCCGCACTGGTCACTGGACAAATATGAATGACGCTCACCATTAATTGTGAAGTGTGTTGCAGATAATTCCTTCCTCTGTGGATAAACTACATAGCTATTTCTTATCAGCATTAGACTGACAATCTTGTAATTCATTATTAGGAACATAATTATGATATCTTCATATATTATTGGCCAGATACTTACCTTACTACGTGTTTTCCCCAACAGTGTTGTTCATATGTTTTAATCATGCAAAATATGTGCACTGACATGCTCTATTTGGTGGGTGATGCCAATGCTGATTCATAACAACGTCATCGTATTGCACATCCAGCTGAGGGAATTCACCCACTGAGTACCAGACAAACTAGCCTTGAAATCAAGTCGGTATTATTGGTCTGGTTTAGTTCGGCCGCATCGCACGTCAACCACCGCGCGGCGTAGATATGGCATAATGTGTAATGTGCGGTATGGCACTTGCGGGGACCATTGTGCATCCTCGGCCCGTCGGCCGCAATATACGTCTAGGTCGATATACATGTACATATGTACCAATTACACGCTGAGGCCAGCAATGATGAATAAGGGTGCAGCAGATCTGTAAATAGGCCCAGACTTGCCTACGCGGGCCAAATCACAATTCGTATGCCCTCCAATTCTGAGGTAGATATAAGACCATTTTGATGGCTGTGTGCTTGAGGATTTGTAAAAAGAAAAAAAAATGGAAGTCGTGCAGAGGACTGCGATCTCGTATTTATTTGACATTTTGATATAATTAGGCCCAAAAATTGCTCTATTTTGCAATGGAGCATAGGCGTCCATTTTCAAAATGCTTCAGGACTGCTTTTAGGGGTGATCATTTTTGGGTGGAATTTTCTCCCAAAAGTTATCAGTTAAACCCCGCCCGCCCCCCCCCCCCAAATGAACAACTTGTCCTCAAGTCCACAGACAAACCTATTTCAAACCTATTTCAACATTCATTTTCCCAACCCTGACCTGACAATGCCACCCTGACGTCTATACATTGTAGGTCAGGCAGCCGACTCCGGGCTAAAAAATAAATATGATGGCCTTTTTTCAAAGCTGGTCTTCGTTTCCGCCTTGGCTATCATTAAAAGCTTTTCATGTTCCGATCATTGACAAATAAAAAAAACCGAATTGTTTCATATATCATTCAGTTTGATAATTCTGTAAGAAAACATTGTAATGTTCAGTTGGAATATTAAAGTAAGGGACTCAAATGGCCGGGCGAAGCCGAAATGGAGACGACGTCGAGTTTTGGAATACACCTAGGTTACCGTCGTCAGATTAAAAATAGTACGATTCTAGTGCATACTTGATGCACAAAGTCGTCGTTGAATATCGAGGTTTTTCTTAAATGCAAGCAATGAATATTAATTATCAAGTCATGTCAATTTCTTTTAATAAGCATGACAGGTAAATATAACCTATTTTTTCCCCGGAAATACCCGGGCGATATCAGAGAGTGTCAACGAAATGCATATGGCAAACTTTGGACATTTGCGGAAACTGAGGTATTCCACCCGATTTGGTCACGTGCCGTGCGGCTGCCTGAGCCTAGATTCATCAGAAATAATCCGAATATTTTGGTCTGGTAACCATAATACCAAAACCACGATCTATCGTTAATGACATCACTGATGTTTATTTTTTAGTGTTGGGAAAGGCCAATTTTTAAAAACATTATTATAATGAACTCTCCATGGAGACTGAAGAACACAAAGCTATTTCACATGAATTTAATAGATCATTTAGGGTATAGGGCCCTTTTAAATAATGTGTTGAAAAACTAATCTGTCTAACAGGCCAACCAACTTAAGATGAATAGTAACACTTTATCGCACTGCAACAAGTCGAATTGTGACGAAATCTGTATTTACATTCCAGGGAAAACTGTTTAACAAGGAAGGCCCCTAGTTTCGTTTTCCTGTCAAAGGTCTTCATTCGCTCTTAGTTAAAATGTCCATGCCATATGAAATTTCACTAGTGAGAATGTGTCACTTATGTAGAAAGTAATTCACCCTGTACATATATATATCAGAAAGTATTGCTTTTATCAAAAGTTTAATTCCGATGGAGCTTCTCTGTGAGATAAACCTCCTTTATGAGGCATTAAGAGACATAAAAAGAGTTAAAACACATTTTCTTTTTTTCTTCTTAAAATACTGTAGGTTCATCAAAATAAAAGATGAAAGATTTTGAAAACGGTTACCATTCATGTCTCAACTCACATTGTGTGTCCCCTCCTCTTGGAATATTAAGGTTTACACATGATGCTGAATTTGGATGACTTATGCAATCAAGGTTTTCAAGTCACCCACGTCTGTCTTAGAGAATAAATACCACTTGTACGATGTGCCCTCACTGAGGACTGGGGCCAATGGAGCTGCTAAGCACACAAAAATTGCTTAGCACAAAAAAAGTCTGGCTTAGTAAAAGTAGGTATATTACTTATAAGACAAAACAAACCATTAATCAAGGTCATTTTTTTTACTCACTCCGTATGGTATTGCAATGTTTGCATTTGTTCTAAATGGCAATTGGCCTATGCAGTAGGTTTTGCCAACTGTAATTTTTAATTTTAAAGAATGTGTAGATTGTCTATTTCTTCTGTTAAACCATGTTTAAACTTTAAACTATTGTAATAATCTTAGATGTTGTCAAACAGTTGAAGTTTGTATATAAGTGCTACGCAGCACCCCATTTTGTCATTGAAGTTTGAAATTACGTTTGACTTTGAAATAGAACATGCTCTCGAGATCTTACGTTATGCCCTTTGTCCTGAACAGTAATTTAGAAACTACTCTTCTACTTAATCAGAAACTGGCTTCCATTTCAAAATAATAACACAATAAAAATGATAAAAACAACAATGATAAAAAACAAACTGAAGTTAAATTGCAAAATATGTTAAATCTGCAGCCTCAAAGCTTGAAGTTTTCAGAAATACAGCCACCAACCTATGCTCAAACTACATAAACCAATCTTTCCCAAAATATTAAATTAAATCCCATGGTCAAAAGAACAATCTTATGAGACACCAATAACTCGAGTAGTCAGGACTTAACGCAGAACACATCACTCAAGTTAAGAGCGTGAAAGTTGAGGCTATCTGAATATGTGACTTTGTGGCAAAATTCGGTAAATTAAATTTGATTTTTAAGAAAAAATCATTAATGCAGGTCACTTTCTTTTTGACTCACCCTGTAAAGTATTTCAATGGTTGCATTGTTTTTAAATGGCAATATACAGTTGGTTTTGCCAACTCAAATTCTTAATTAAAAAAATATGTAAATTGTTCATTTCACTATCTTAATTTGAGTGGTGTGGCCGCGGGACACACCACGGCTAATTTCCGGGGGAACATAGCCTTGGTCAAGGCGTTCGTCATTATCCGTCCGTGCCGTATTCGGTAGTCTATGTAATAGACTATGGCGAAAGCCATGGTCTATCATGCGTGAACAGATTCGCTGATAAATTAGGCAAGACCCCGCCTCTTGACCTCCTAGATTTTGTCCAATCAGCGGGAGCTTTCTATATCGGGTCTTTGGTCATTCACCCGTTGCACGTCATAGACAATGGATTAATACAAAATTGTCACGCGCTCTGTATCGTGTTACGCGAATGCACGCCTGGCTGTTGTTGCATCCAAATTGACCAATCACAGTTTTAGTCCTGATTTTGGAATGAAATGACGTCACGATTTAGTAAAGTCGACTCCGATTGGCTGGCGCCCGGCTTGCATACATCTGCATGTCTGGACATAGACGTTATACAGGGTTTCTCTCCGTGGAAAACGGGTGATACTCAGACTAGGTGTTCGGCGGCATATCCTCACTATGAAGCGCATGTAAAAATACAGTGCGAACAGCGACCGCATGCGGCTACTATTTATGCAATCATTTGGATTCGATCGAACACCTTGGTCCAATCGTCGGCGAAAACTTATGTTTTTCTTTATTTTGCGCTAGATTTCTAGCGCACGACCTCATCATGCGAATACAATTAAGTGTAGGCGGGGCTAATATGCGGAGTGTCCAATCGCAACTTGGTAAATCTCGACGTCGTCAAAGTACTTGCAACTAACTATTCGCCTTTTGCGGACGAGTCAGAAACCAAATTTTTGTGCATTGGCTGTGTGTGAGACACACAACGTGCGTGTGTGCCTGTATTATGTACGGTACATGTCACACGTTATCGTTTATAGGCCTTTCTTTTGTTTGTAATCATTGGCGCCATTTTGTATGGGCTGCTGTAAGCGCATAAATTGAAGCCGTGGTTGGCAACATATTTTTCCAAAAAAGTCCCCATAACGCCATGAACACATAGTAAAAAGGCATATTTAGGAATTATTTTGTAGCTTTGATGAAAATATTGTATTTTCAAGAATCAAATAATATTTTGGTGATCTGTAATAACTCTTCTTCACTTTTGGACCTTCCATAGTTTTGCAGGCCGTGGTTGGCAAAAATGCAGTTTGCCAACCAAGCGCAGAAAGCTCTATATGCAACGATCGACCAATAGAAAAACGAAGTATAAGGCCCCCCCAAAAAAATATTCGGTCTCTGGTCAGACCAAAGTTCCGGAATTGACGCGGCCACGCGGCTTTTTTTTTTTTTTTTTGCTTTTTTTTTTTTTTCTTCAAGCTTGGATTGTACAGACAAGGTAGGTACTATTTTGCTTTTTTGGTGTCCTCATGTACATTGGTGTCCTCCATAATTTGCCTTGGTGCTTTCGATCATTTGCCTTGGTGCAATTTCCAATTCCTTGGTGCTCTTTGGTTAAAAAAAATTGAGGAGGTGCGGGAATAGAGGGCGCTGTTGGAGCTACCGCGGAACATTTTGGAAAAAAAAAGATCGACGCGCATGATTAAAATCGACGCGCGCGCTGACCAGAGACCGACTTATTTTTTTCGTTTGGCCTAAGGTAAGCTGAGGCTATTAGCATAATGAGCACTACCCCAAAAACCTCACGTGAACGATTGGATCAAGGCGTTAGTCTAGACCCAAATGATTTCCATATATAAATAGTGGCCGTATGAGGTCGCTGTGCGATCAGTCAGCGCGCGGCAGCCTTGATATGCCGCCGAATACCTCACGGACGAATAATGACGAACGCCTTGACCAAGGCTAGGGGGAACAGTAATATATCCTTAGTAAACAATAAAGCCAAAGAAGTAATATTTGGCTCTGCCACACATTGTATGGACAGTATGTAGTTGCTGAAAGGCATCACATCAGAGTATTGTGTCTAAGCTTTAGGCAGGTACCACTCTACAGCTCTGTCAGTTCCGTTATTAATATTAAGGTCTCGTTTATTACGTAGGTACCGGAATGGTACAAGCTTGTTCAGTCCCTTCCTGAAGTCACGCATTTCCATGCCGTGATATTTCTTGACACTCTCAAATGACGGTACGTCCTTGAGTGATGGTATGCCAAGCCCCCCTGCCATGATGTCAGCTCGGAGATACTGGAGAAAGTGGGAGGTGTCATTGAAGTAGTCTGACACCCATGTATGTTGTTTTAGTGGTATTCCTGTCATACGATCATTTATTAAGTAACTCTTTAGTTTTGCACGCTGGATTTCTGAAGGATTCTCAAGTTTAGCTCCAGGAACTTTATCGGCCCAGTGTACAATCTCAGTGATAATAGCCGAGTAGCTGTTGTTGGCGTTAAGCAGTGGCTTCATTGTCTGCAGGAGTTTAGCTAATCCCACAAAGTCAGCAAGGTTGGAGGTGAAGATTCGGTCGTAGTTGGGCATGCTCAAGGTTTGATGATGATTTGGGAAGTCCAGAGAGTTTGCCAAGGAGACACGGATAAGCAGTCTTCCTTGAAGGATGAGACTCTTGACTTTCTGGAGGAGGTTTGTCACGTACTTGTGGTACATCACCATCGGAGAGGAGTGTGATCCAGGGGTGTTCTCTCTTACTCTCAAACAGTCCCATACTTCAAAGGGAATGGCAAGTGGATAAATACAATACACAAAATGTGTAGCATCTTCTTGTGGTTCTGCTTGAGCATTGTTTAGGAGAAGAAATAAGCGCGCATCTTCACCTGCAACAGTTTCGCTTGCCTTTGGGGCAGTTAGTGTTGGGTTGTCAAATGACATGTCTTTTTCCTTCGCCTCATAGGGAAAAAATAGCCCATGTCCCAACCACTCTTCCATCATTTTTCTATCTTTTTCATTGATACGATTTAGATACAAAAGATGGTTCAACTTAGCATTCGGGTCGTTTTCAAACATAATCTTTCGTTGTTGTTTA
Source organism: Patiria miniata (assembly GCF_015706575.1). Classification (NCBI taxonomy): domain Eukaryota; kingdom Metazoa; phylum Echinodermata; class Asteroidea; order Valvatida; family Asterinidae; genus Patiria; species Patiria miniata. The sequence continues at coordinate 12,454,005 of NW_024037052.1, read as the reverse complement.
AGATTGATGGAGGCTTTCTTGTCTCGCTGACATTCCAACGCTCGCCACTGTTCCCAAACAGGTTTCAGATAATTGAGGTCTTCATCCAGGACACTCACCAGTCCTTTGGTGGCACCATGGAGTTGCTGAGCACTCATCTGAATGAGTTCATCCAAGCTTGTCTTGATCAAGTCGTACTCTCTCTCGGAAATATGGAGTGAGTACCAGATGGTCGTCAAACTGGAGGCAATGCAGTCAGTGTCTGCGAAGCGGACCAACATGAAGAGAAACAGCACATTCCTTGCCATGACAAAAGGGTCGTTGTCATTTAGGGTAATGTGAAGTTTTCCCTGGTACTTGTCAGGCAAGGAACCAGCTGTCAATACCGTGTTACGCAGATTTCCACAACCAGCAGAGAGGACATGATATTCCTGAGTCAGCTGTTCATTTTCCACTCTATCTGAGGACAATTCGTTGTTTTCAAGTTGAAGGAAGTCTTTAGCCGTTTCGCGCCCAATATATGAGGGAAAATCAAAATATGTTGGGTAACGCAGTTCCAGTGACAGTTGTTTGACAGAAGCCATAATTTCCTTACACTTTGCTTTGTGAGATTGCCATCCATGCCGTTGACAGTCTGTATCGCAATACCATGCATCGTTGCATCCTTGACACTAGTATAAGATACGAAGAGAAATAGTCTATGAGCAACATAGTCAAACATTTTCCTTTTGTGTTGGGTATGTTTTGGTTCTGAATTATGGTCCTGAAATTTTTACATATCTGCAAAAGGAGTCTATATCATCATACATTAAGAATAAGTTAATAACCTTGAATGTGATTCAAGTACGAATGGCGGTTCTAATCCTGCCTGGGCGAACATCTGGATTGTGTTTTCATTCCCTGCCTGGTTCCACAGGGTTTTCTCCCAGAATATTCTTCTAGGTGTTTTCTCCCACCTCTAAAACTTTAATTTCATCTCATTGTCTTCTCTCTGCATGTTTCATAACGGCTTGCAAGGTACAGTTTTCATTTACCAGAAACAATTAATAATAAAATAATAATGAATAATAGTGTCCCATTTTTATTTATTTATTCGGCTTAGAATATTTCTGATATTTTTTGTAATGTAATAAATAAAAAGATCCTCATAACCTTTATGCTATCATGATTTCTCTCTTTCAAATCAATAACTGCACTGATCACTGCAGTTCATTTACCGCATTTACCTCGAGTGTTTTGCCACGTTTTCCGCAAGTGCTGCACTTTTTTGCCTGAAATATTTCACACTCGACAGCACCGTGCCTGACTTTGTCTCTGTCCCGGCATGATGTGGTACAGTAGACAGCAACAGGGCATCCGTCGCAAGGCACAGTCCTCTGTTGGAGACGTTTCTCACAAAACCAGCAATGTCCAGGCTGTACATCCATGGTGGCCGCACACTGGTCACTGCATGCACATACAAAATAAAAGAATATGAATGACACTCCAACATTAACTCTGCGTACAATATTCTGTCTGTTGTATAGCAATTGACACAGTATTTACATAGCCTTTGCAAAATAATATTGTATGCTTCTATACATGTATGAGTGATAAATTATGCATTTTAAAATCGTTTCTAAACATGAAAATCGTAAAAGTGGTCTGTCTATTGAACCCTGCCTTAAAAATCACCATTTTTTCTTCCATTACAAAAACAAACTCTGAAATTTAGTGTTTCTGGCAACCGTACAAAAAACAAATCGGCCTCAGATAAACAATCTTAAATGAGTTTTGAGACTTTGTATGGTTGTAGTGTTAGTGAGGGTTTGCGGTAACATCATGTGAAATAGTCTTTTTTGAGAGTTATGTGTGGTTCCGAAAAGAACCGTTTGGTTGTGAAACTCAACGTTCCGATCATTATACACTCTGAAAGTTTTCTGGAGAACAGACGATCAGAGCATACCGAAGACGATTAGAGCATGCTGATCGCAACGTCGAGTTTCACAACCAACCAGTTCTTTTCGGAACCACACATCTTCTGAAAAGAGATTCTTCCAAATGGTGTTACTGCAAACCCTCACAAAGAAACAATCTTTTAATTAATTATTTGGAAAATATTTTACGATAGCCTATCTGCAGAATTTGGCCTGATAACTTACCTTGGTACGTGTTTTTCCTTTGGCGTTGTTCGTATGCTGAATGATAGTGTAACATATGTGCACTGGCAGGCTGTAGTTGGTGGACGATGTCAATGCTGATTCATGATGACGTCATCATATTGCACATCTAGCTGTGGGAATTCACCCACAAAGTACCAGATAAACCTGTTTTAACAGCCTTTGTTATCGGCACGCCTTCGATTCAGTTGAATGCTATGAAATTCGCGCAGTGCGCCCACATATAACATAATATGCAGGCTTTGTGAGTTCGCCAGGACATTTCTCATGCATGAATTTGCTTTTTGTACCCTTTTATTTGGTCTAACCTGATATGCAAATAAAAAAAATGGAAAGCTTCAGACTACATGTACGTGTCTGGTGAACAAAATCAACATGGTGCTGACGAATACAAATATTGCTTCGCCTTCAGGCATCAATTTTATGCGGGGACCGGGGGGGGGGGGGTCGAAAACGAAAGTTACGAACTTTAACACTGCCAGTGTGGTTGTTAGTGCCATCTTAAAATATTGTTTTAGCCAATTACTTGTATCCCTGCATTGATGGAAGACTCCTAAACATCAGTCATAAAAATAATAAACATGAACAACATTTTTTTAAAATCATTTCCAGCGTTATACATGCAGTGTACCTATATCTTTAACGGGTATGAAGTTTTTCTTTGGATACACTTATTTCCGATATTTTTTGTGACTAACTTTATTCTTAAACGTTTAACATATGGAAAATGTAAGTGGAAAATCTAACAAGGGAGGCGGAAGGGTAAACCCGAATTGTAAGCTTTAATCAGATATAAACCAGTGGAGAAGGGAATCGTACACCACAAAATACTAGTACAAACTCTTGTGTACGTCAACTGTGCAGGAAATTTATAAATGACAATAAACGATATTGTAAAGCCTGAATTTTGTTTAGTACAATACATGCATGCGTGTCAAAGTTTGGCCGGTACAGAACGGAGATTTTCCCTCAGCTGGATGAGCAATATAATGATGTCATTGCGGAATTGGCTATAGTCAGGATCGATATCGTATACGCTAGCCTGCCAGTATTTGCATTCTGGTGAAGAAACTCACGACAAGGAATACAACAAAAACACCACATACGGATGTGTACCGAGAGCAGGTAAGTGAGCTGAATATTCTGCCGATGAATTACAGTGTTTTTCAAACAAAAATCCTACGTTATTAAAGGAGTGGAACTGCAGCTGTTTTCCACTATCCACGACCTTCAAAATAGTCTTTCCTTTTTAAGGGGCGGTGTGCGGAAGTGTTTCCCTGCCTGTGGTCCAGAATGAACTTCAGTGTCTCGGACCATATTTGAAAACATTAAGTAGAGGCGATATGCGAGTTAAAATAAGTTTTAATCAGGCATAGGCCTAGTAATACAGTCTTCTCTTAAGCAGTTTTTACTAGCATGAGAACTTAATCTAAAACTTGTAATTCTCTCTAAGTAAGCAAAGTGTTCACAAGATGGAATTTGCGTCTGGGTGATGTAAATTCAATATTGTTTTTTTACCCAGTTTGGTTGCGGTATATACAGTACCAGTATACAGTGTTTATAAAAAGAAACGTCGCTAAAGGACTGTAACGGACAGTCTATGCAGTACTTTTAATGTCATTGCTTTCTAGCACCAGTGCTCCGGCGGAGGGGCTCCGGCGGCGCGCACCTGACCTGGTTTTGGGTCAGGCAAGCGCGCTCCGGAAATAGGCTCTTTAAATAGGTTGCATAAGTGGGTTTCTTTTGTTGGGGGACGCGGGAAAGGTTTGGCAAGATGCCGGGGTCATTGCAAGTTGTTACAATTGTATACATTTGTTCAGACTGTGTGTATTTCTATGCTGGGAATCAGCAGTCGTGGTACTGGTAGCAGTGTGGCAGGTTGACTACCGAGTTGTTGTGCTGAATAAATAACAGTTTCTTCAGAAGTTGGAAATCCTGTGTGTTTGTCCCCTTTTCTTGCGTTTGGCCGGACTCGGAGGACAAGAACCCAATAAGTTCACGTTACAGGACAAAACCCATTATTGAATATGGAAATAGCGTATTACTGTTTACTTGATTATTAGTTGATATTTTCGCAAAAATGCAAAAAGTTAAAAATTTTATTTTTTTGTGCATGTGACGTTCATGCAGAATCTGCAATAGGCTATGGGCCTTATGCATAAGTTGGCCATTTTGGTCGTGTTCCCTGAATGTACTCGTAAATTGTGAACTGTTGAATGGGATGGTGCCAGACTATTTATTCACTATAGCCTCACTTTCATTATTTTTTTTTTTAAATGTGGCTTAAAACAGAGTATATTTACTCACAAATTTTAAATTAGTCATCACAGCAGACTGGTATGAATTTGTAACGTCATTGCTTTTATTGAGATAGGTTAGTTTAATAACGGTCATAATTCTGTCCACATGCAGAGGCCACCATGGATGTACAGCCTGGACATTGCTGGTGTTGTGAGAAACATCTCCCACAGAGGACTGTGTCTTGCAGCCGGTGCCCTGTTGCTGTCTACTGTACCACATCATGCCGGGACAGAGACAAAGTCAGGCACGGTGCTGTCGAGTGTGAGATATTTCAGGCAAAAAAGTGCAGCGCTTGTGGAAAACTAGGCAAAACACTTGAGGTAGGGTGTCCATCACATCATGCACGTACAGTTTCAAAATAGGATTAGAAAGATATGATGGCAAGAGTTTTGAAGAAGAGTTACTTGCACTTTATGGAAATTCAAAAGGACGGGATAAAACAATTACAAGTTGACAAATGCCGAATGCATTTTCTAATTGTACGACTAGGATTCCTAACCCATCCATACTGAGCGCGACTTTATCACGACCAACTTTTTTTTAACAACCGAAACATGAACCAGACACTAAGAAACTCATGTTAGGCCTATTCGCTTATATTATATATTTTTGTTCTATTTTCTTGCTTTAGTGTTCAGGGTGCAACGGTGCATGGTATTGCAATACAGACTGCCAACGGAGTGCCTGGTCTGGTCACAAAACACAGTGTAAGGAAATTATGAGTTCTGTCAAACAACTGTCGCTGAAACTGCGTAATCCGACAAAGTTATATGGGGATTTCCCCTACTATATTGGAAACATTATGGCTATAGACTTCCTTCAACTTGAAAACAACGAATTGTCCACAGATAGAGTGGAAAAGGAACAGCTGACTAGGGAATATCATGTCCTCTCTGCTGGTTGTGGAAATCTGCGTAACACATTGTTGACAGCTGCTTCCTTGCCTGACAAGTACAAGGGAAAACTTAATATAACTCTTGACGATTTTGACCCTTATGTCATGGCAAGGAATGTGCTGTTTCTCTTCATGTTGGTCCGCTTCGCAGACACTGACTACATTGCTTCCAGTTTGACAACCATCTGGTACTCACTCCATATTTCTAAGAGAGAGTACGACTTGATCAAGACAAGCTTGGATGAACTCATTCAGATGAGTGCTCAGCAACTCCACGATGCCACCAAAGGACTTGTGAGGCTCCTGGATGAAAACCTCAATTATCTGAATCTCGTTTGGGGAAAGTGGCGAGCGTTGGAATGTCAGCGAGACAAGAAAACCTCAATAAATCTCAGACAACAAAGAAAGGTTCTGTTTGAAAATAGCAACCAAAATATAAAGGAGGATCGTCCTTTATATCTAAATCGTGTTAATGCAAAAGATAAAAAAGAAATGGAAAAGTGGTTTGAGCATGGGCTGTTTCTTCCCCACGAGACAAAAGTAAGAGACATTGCATTTGACAACCCAACACTAACTGCCCCAAAGGCAAGCGAAAACACGGCAGGAAATGATGTACATTCGTTACTGGTCCCAGGAAACGATGGAGCATCATCACAAGATACCACATTTGTGTACTGCATTCAGGCACAATTGATTCCCTTCTTAGATTGGGACTGTTTGAGAGTAAGAGAGAACACCCCTGGATCCCACTCCTCTCCGATGGTGATGTACCACAAGTACGTGACAAACCTCTTTCAAAAAGTCAAGAGTCTCATCCTTCAAGGAAGGCTCCTGATCCATGTCTCCTTGGCCAACTGTTTTGACTTTCCTAATCACCATCAAGCCTTGAACATGCCCAACTATGACCGAATCTTCACCTCCAACATTGCTGACTATGACGGCATTCCTAGGCTTCTCCACACATTCAAGCCACTGCTCAATACAAATAACGGCTTCTCAGTGATTGTCACTGAGACTATGAACTGGTACCTGAATATTCCAGCAGCTAACACGCGATATCATCAAGACAGCCAGCTCGTTAAACTAGTACACGATTTCTGCCTCGATAGGACTGCTCCACAGGTGAAAGGATTGACAGCACAACAAAATAAGTGCCTCATAGAATATTACAACAACTGCTCCTACTTTCTCCAGTATCTCCGAGCAGAAATCATGGTAGGGGGGCTAGGCATTCCAATACTCAAGGAAGTACCATCATTTGAGAGTGTCAAGAAATATCACGGCCTCCAAATGCGTGACTTCAGGAAGGGACTGAACAAACTTGTTCCATTCCAGTATCGAGTGAATAAGCGAGACCTTAACGTGCTGAATGGATATGACAGAGCTGTGGAGTGGTACCTACCCAATAGTAACAGACAAAATCCCGTCATGTAGATATGCCATGGTTTCCTTGGGGGGGGGGAGAGGCGAGGGGCCTGGTCCCAGTCGGGCCTTCCTCTTTGCACATGACTGACTCACTGATTGACTACTCACGGATTGATTACCACTTTTAGACTTGGTTAAGTCTCTCACTATCACTTGTGAATGAAACTGGGTGTCTGTCTTACTGACTGTCACCAATGAATAGACCCGTCATAATGACGTCACGCTTTGCTTACATGTGCGCTTGCTATCCCACCTGGCTCTCAGAGGAAAGCGCACACGTAAACAAAGAGTGACGTCATCATCTCACTCATTGACAAAGACCCTTGTGAATTAGATTGCTAAAGTCTCTTGCTGTCAGACTGTCACTCTTGTATTAGACTGGTTACCTATCGCAGTGCCAGCCTGTCATTATGGTATTCAACTGGTTACTTATCTCACCAACTGACCGTCGCTTGTGGCGTTAGTTGATGTGGGATCATTTACACCATATTATATGCATTAGTCGTGCGCAGCCTGTGACTACCTAGCTTGTCGGGAAAACAAATTGCATCGACAAATTGCGACGGGATTACGGGCGAAGGGCCCCGATTTCATTTTCCCCCGATTTCATTCTAAGTCTCTTTGTTAATAATGTTTTATTCCTCTAAGACGAAGTTAAGTAAATATGATGTAAAATTATTTGCTTTTTCAAAATTTGTATATATTTTTTCGAACTTCAAACCTGCAAAGTTTCAAGGATAAATTTTCGAAAGCAGAAATTCATTGTCCCGATTCAGGGCCACCTTTATTGCTAGCCAGTTTGAAACACTTCTCAGCGGTGTTTAAACAGCGGTTTAAAACCACCCACGTGACGTGCGCTCGACCAATAGGAACAGTCTGAGGTATTTATGAATACAAATTCATACCATATCAAGGATAAATATCCAAGTGCCATTTATTCATTTCCCTTGAATTCGTACAGTCGTACACAAGCACAGATTATTAAAGTGAAATATGAAAGTGTTTTCAAGAGAGATATGAATAGATTTTCAAAGTGTCACTAAAATAAAACCCTACAAATCTTATGCATACAGTGTATTTTACAGATCAATTTAGCACTATGTTATTTAGCCCAGATTGTGAACGATTCTATTGTAAATATTTTTCATCACATTCAATTTTTGTTCCATTTGTAAAAGGATGCAAAAATAATAATCTAAGATCATGTAAACGGTTGAAATTTGTTGGAAATTTGCGCATGGCACCCGAGGTGAAGCCGAGTGTGCTATTCGCCCCGAGGGTGTTCAAAACGTCATATCCCACATCACAGCGGTCAACAATTGTGTTGTTATACCTCTGTCTTGGATTTTTTGGATTTTGATGTAATAATCACGAAAACAAACTGCAGTAAACACAATCATGACAACCGAATGTCAACTCACATGCATGTCGCGTGCTCGAAACAGCTGATCGTCTGCTAGTTCGCTGCTCCCATGGTGAAAATAGCGTGCCAACAATACGTTTCACACCGTAGGCCTTCGTACCGTACGTGCAAAGTCATGGCACACTCCCTGTGGGAAATCGTACAAGATCCCACAGTGGGTGTGCCATGACTTTTTATAAACCTAACACGTGATCGTTCTAGGCCAATGAAAATACAGTATTCAACACAGATGTATAGCAATTATGTATGTAATATAAGTAGACCATTAAAATAAGTGCACTGTATTACATGTGTAGCTGATCTGTGAAACATTTGCACTTGCAGCTTATATGATCAACCATTCTGTGCAGTACATAAGAGCATTTAGTTTAAGGGGATGTTATAGGGAAGGAGATAAAATCCATGTGCGTGTAAATGATGTGTCTCTTCAAGCTTCTTGTAAATACGAACATCATAGAACTAGAAAATATCAAACTCTATGATGAACATGAAGGAATAAAATAATTTCTTCCTCTATGATATGACTAGAAACGACAGAATAAAGAATGATTCGAACACTAGAAAATGTTGATTGTCTGAAAATTGCTATATGAGATTTATTCTTTCAAAAAAAATGAAATCCCTTAAAATATCTTCTATTCTAGTGTAATAGTGTAATCATTATATTAGCTAACAACACAGAATACAATTGAAAACAGGTTTTCACAAAAGCACGTTATGAGTTGTCAATATTAATCGATTAAATTTTTATAGAATTTTGCAAATTACAACCTTATACACTAACTATGTCTATAATTAAATTCACCTTAATTTTGCAAACTCTCTGATGACATGAGCACGATAGTAATTTTGATTGCTTGACATTAAGTGCACAATTTGCTTTTGGTAAACAATCACATTTTAAAACCAATGATCCTTGAATAAATGTTGCTTGTTGTCTCTGCCCCCAAAAATAGTTTCGCTAAAGGAAACAGTTCCTCAGGCTTCATACGACAGTCTAAGCTGTTAAGTAGTATTTTATCTGCATTTTTTTGGGTTCATCTTCCACTATGATAATAACTCAATACTGTATACAAGAAAGCGACCAAAATTTCGAATATGGGTTTCTACAGAAACGATAAATCCCTTGCTAACATTAATAAATGATAAAAGCAAAATAAAGTCTTTCTAATTTGATTCTGAAACGTATCATTTGAGTTCAAATTATTCAGTAAATTTCACTGTTTTGAAAAATATTTGATTGGACCTTTTCTCCTATGAAAATACACTGTATATATACATGAATCGACACGCACGTCAATGGTAAACAGAGATATCAGTGCCGCTGCAAAAAGAATTTTTTAGAATTTCAAAATTTCAAATAATAATTTTTAATCATTTTAGGTAAAACAAATACCATTCAGTAATTGTTAAAGACGATCCTTTTGTTACCAAATGTAATCGTAATTTTTCTGGGTTTTTTTCAAACAGTGCAATCATCAAAAGAGAGCAAATGGTACATTTTTTAGCTTAGACTTATAGAAAAACCTTAGAGAATTGTTCACGAAACTAGTTCAACATCAAAATTAACCACACTCTAAAGGTGATGCATGAAGGTACATAGATTAAGGCTTTTCTGTAACATGGGCTTTGTTTTCAAGTTTGGCTTACTCATTTTAGTTCGCTTTTATTTTGAAAATTTCGGAAGGTCCTTTTCGGTTTGCAGCAATGTAACATCTGATAAGACAAAGGCAACATTTGTAATTTTTCATTTTGTGTGAAGATTAACAGTCTGTACAATTGATTTGAAGACTAAGCTGGAGCAAAAACCGATGTTTGAGAAAAGGACGCGGATTAACATCTAAACAGTCTCATCATTACAAGGACCAAAATTTACTAATTTGAGTCAAAATTGTCCAGCTTTTTTTTCCAGATTCAACATACCAGGACTTTACCAGAGCGAGTACAGCGTACTAAGTATCATTGTCACCAAGATGGCGACCAGACTAGGAGCTGTCCTCTGCCCACTGCTTGTAGACAATTCGAAGGTGTATTCCACCGGTGCGGTCTTGCTCATCATCCAAGCTTTGCCCGCTTCCGAGAGCATGGAATGATCCCCGATTTTATCGCGTACCATCTTGTTGTAGGTGTTGTAATACTCCAGCTGCATGGCAAGTAATTGAATGAGCAAAGTGGATTTATCTAACATGTATTCAAGTTAACAGTATAGACTTTTTTCATGTTGCGGCCATCTTGATTTTTTTCCCATCAAAATAACGTAACCAAAGCGAGGCTTAAAGGAAAAAAAATACTTTGGTTCCTTTTTACACAAATTATCATTCAGTACTGTTACAGGATACAGGGAACATGACTGAAATGGTGGCAGCATGATAAAGGTCTATTAATGTATGGGCTTTGTGCATAATACGCAATGAAAATGCAACAAATTACTGTTATTTTAATGTTATTTAATTGTGATACAGGACTTGATGGCATAAATCAGTGCATGTACGAGGAGTGTCCTTTCTTGCATAAATCAGTGTGGGTGCATAATGTGCACAATTTATTATCTCACATGAGAAGGCCGCACAACATCATCTATGGGCTCCGTGCTCCAACGAAGAGGACGCCCTTTTACCTAGCAACGACATTTCGCTGGTTGACGCGCACCGGTCCTTGTGTACGTGTGTGAGGCACGTACACCAGGGGATTCAGTTGTACTACGCGCAGTGCTAGTGGTGGCCGCGCGACGCGGCAAATTTGCAGTCAGGCAAGATGGCGTCGGTGGGTCACACCCAACTGTACTTTCTTTGCCTGTGAGGGGGTACTTGTGAACGGAGCGGATAGTTCCCCTTTGCAGGATGTCCCAAAACAGGTAACCCACATAAGGGAAAACATGTTGGGGTAAAAGATTGAGAGCGCATCCACACATAGGGCAAATAGGGTCAAGGGATATGTCTGGTTGTGCTTGCACTGTTTTACCCCAAACTTTCCTGAGAGGGTTTTTAAATATCCTTCTTAAAACAATGGAACTTTATGATAAATTCATAATAATGATCATTAAGTTCATAGTTTGATCATATTATCACTTTGTTTTGGGGTTACCCCCTTTTTTTGGGGGGGGGGGCACCCTGTATATGTGTATAGCCTCTTGACTACTGTATACAATTATTCTTGGAACTGTTGGTATGAGATTCGATCTGTATACATTTTACTAACCTGCTTATTGTTGAACATGCCGAAGTCAATCAAACTGGGCTCATAGGGAACCAGGGAAATCATCTTAAATGTCATGTACTGGTACCCCTCAAATTGATGCTGAAAAACAAAAGTAACTAGAAGATTAGAGCGAATGAACAATTACCTGTTTGGGATGAAGTTGTGAATAAATCAGCTTTTAACTGGCCAGATGACGTTGGGGTGCATTGCACAATAAAATCTATGTTTAGCAGTTAAACACAATCTTGCTATTACTTTGTACACATGTTTAGACGCTAAACATTGTGTTCAATTCCTGAACATCAGTGTTCAATTGCTAAACACTATCCATCCTTACTCTAAACATGTTAAGTACTTGAACATGTTGACATGCTGATAGCGAAAAAGTGTTTAGAGAAAAGGATTTAATTGCTAAAGACAGTTGATGGAATAGGGTAATGAATCTGTACTAGTAAGCAGGAGGTCGTGGGTTCGAGTCCCCACCCCAGCAAGCCTGTGAGTATTTTCTCTTGGAATGCACCGAGTGTACAGAAACAAAAGTGAAGAGCAAAACACATTCGAAAGAGTAGAATGTTACATTATCAAGTCCAAAAAATACCTTTTTGTGTACATTAACAATTGAATGGCTTAATGTATCAAATGGAGAAGGAAAAAAACAATTGAAAGAGTGAGCTCTCACCGCGACATCAGCAGGAACAGTCCTGACCACATTCTCAATGCGGATACCAAAGGAGCCATCCTCATAATAGCCGGGTTCTAACATTTCAGTAAAAATTACAATTAAAATCCATGATTTTCACATCGTATTGATATTTAATATGCAGTGTTATCAAAATACCTTTGTTTTTTAAATGTTGACCACAACAGAGTATTTGATTTCAAGTGGTTGTTTTCTTAAACATTTCTTTTTTCAATAGCACTTGCACGCTGTGACATTCACCAGATACTCCACAATTTTTTTCTTCAAAAAATCGGGAGGTGAATTAAAATAAACATTAAATATAATCACATATTCTTGTGCTGATTTTTTTTTATCAGTTTCATCAATCTATCTGCCAGATTTTGGGCAGCTGTCAGCGCAATTTTCTGGGCAAATTGTTCATTTATTTGGAATGACGAACACTGTAATGGGTTTGATATTTACATCATGTGAAATGCTTATTTTCCCTTTTTTTTTCTAGGGATTGAGTAGCATTCAACGTTTCATTCATCACGCTGTGATCATCATTAGGAGGACCCTAAGATGACTTGGAAGGTTCCAGGTATGTATGGCAAATGTTGGTATGTTTTGGAATGCCTCGTCACACTGTCTTCTTGCTCTACCACTTTCACCATGGAGCTTTTAAAGTTGGTGTATACGTGCTTTTTGTGTGAGGCACATTGAAAAATAGATTTTCAAATTGAATTGATAATGTTCTAGCATTACATTAATTATGGGCTTTCCAATGAGGCATCGCACACAAAAAATCTGCCCATGACAAGACTTAGTAATTAATTAATTAATTTCAACTTTTCAATTAAGAGCGGGACGCACGTATGTACCAACCTTAAGGCATAGCATCATTTGCTATACCCCAAAAGTATAACATATCGAATTATTAAACCCAAAAAAGCCTACTTGGATAAAAAAAAATGTTCTTTTACTAAACACCCCGTGCCCGTGGAATTATTCCGTGGGGATCGCTGTCATTTAGTAGAAATCAAGAAATGTTGTTGAATTTCCACGATCAGTCACTGACCTATTTTTGAAATAAAGAGTGAAAATGACGATTTCGTGTTTCGCGATCAAAAGGTTCTGCATGGTTAAATAACTGTTTTCTCTAAAGTGTGGTATCCACTGAGCTGAAACTTCAAAGTTAATTTTTGAACATTCTGCTTTGGATTTTGAGTAGTGTTATTGGAAACGATCGAAATGCATGAACAGCAAATGATCCTAGGTATTTTTCAAAAGGATAGCTCCACGGTGTCAATATATCCCAACTAACATGTCTATCCCAAGACTCCCGATCGTACGTATTCCTGTCAATGACAGGTGCACTGGTCAATTCCAAGTAACAACTCGCCAGTGTCATGCCTAACGAACTCCTATCTCCAAAGTGGACCAATTCGGATGTAATCATCACAAACCCATCACAGTGTTATTTTATTCTGAATCATAACAAAATTCACATCTTTATATAAAAATGACAACTGTTCATGTTGTGCAAAGCGTTAATGCAACTACATGGATGGAAAAGGAAGTGCAAAATGTGATGGTCTTTTTTATCAGTAAAAAAAAAACGGTACATGATTTATGCTTGAAGGCTTTGAAAGGGAGGAAATTTGATTTGATGACAATATTGATGAACTTTTGACACACACTTTAAAGGGGCTCTCACCACTTTATTTGGCTATGTTTGAATGAGGAAATTGCGAAATATGAATTTCTTTTGATCTACAAATTTCGAAGTAATTAAAAAATTACGTAACTGGCAAAATTGGGCAAGATCCTCCCTTAAGAAGCACTCAAGCCAGAGATATGTTAGGCATGTTTATAGGGAACAAATTATTAAGTGAGCTAATACATTTATATTTTCATTGTGATAGAAATGAAGATGATTAAATATACATACCTCGATTGATGGATTTGTTGCGAATTTGGGAAGGAGGATATTTATTATACTCCAGAGTTAAATGGGTAAAAATACTCCAATGACATCCTTTAAAAAGATCTGGTACCATTAATCATCTCCCGGCATTTTTACCAAAAATTGTCAGTGGACTCTACAAATACAGATGGATCGTTTTTCTCTTAGTTGCCTTTGAGCTAATTTTCTGGTTCTTTACTGATGATTGATGTTTGATTTGATTCTACTTACCTGTAGAAATTGGAGGTTGACAAGTTCTTACGTGTTTCAATTAATGTTTTGCGAAAGCGATAAAGTTGACATGTTAACAATGGTTGCTGTAACAATGAAAATGAACGTGTGTTTAACAACTTTAGACAATTTCATTATTTAATACGGTTGTCTTCTGCCTTCTTACCAATTGATTGTACGAAGTTTGAGCGATAGCTTGACAGGGCTATATAAAAGTAGGTTTTGCACGCAGGAAAAAAGAAGAAAAAGAAGAGAGAAACACGGGAAAATCAGATTAAAGAAGTTGACGAGCTTTGAGTGGTTGATCCTCGATGCCAGATGCAAACTGGTAACACTGATCACATCATTGTTACTCCCTTCGTGATGTGGCATCTGTTGCTGGTCATCATCCTGTAATTTCTATTATAGTAAAAACTCACCTTTTTGAAGTTTATGGAACTCTTGTTTGGTTGAGACATTCGGTGTATGTGATGTATTAGGATGTGTTGATGATGATGGTTTTGTGTTTGTGGGTGATGTGTGATAAGAGGACATATTGGCTCAAGAAAGAACTGAAAAGAAGTCTGAGATCAGCAGACATAGCGCCGTGCTTTTAGTTGTTAGATCAGGGCACACGTGAGATGTTGTTAAGTGCACGAAGACAAGCACGACCACATTGCAGCCATATTGGTCTTATACCTTGAAGCCATTGCACTGAAGTGATTGGACATGAGCACTACACTATAGGTCTCTATCTATATTTTCAGTCGTCCAGGAGAAACATGAGTGACTTTGATTCAAGTACAGGGTAAGGCAGCTAAAAGAATGTTTTTGTAGAATTTCACACAGTAGAATTGTTCACGTCACCTACCGTCTGACAAGAAGACATTAGTGCGCAAACTTCGTTCGCCATTATAGTCTCCGATATTAATTGGATCTAACAAAGGGACGTTGGTAAGTAAAAAACAGAATAGTAAGAGGAGAATGGCTTATATATTTTCAACACAACTGTCACCTGAGTTGTAACTCACGTTTGCAGAGTCGCTAGAAGTTGGGTTGCCTTCTGGATCTCGATTCAATCTATGGAACTTCATGCAGAGCATTTAATGACATGATATGAGATGAACTATATATGGCAATGATTTATATGGAATGTGTCTCGAAAAATATAATGCTGTGTTCATGAAGTGAAGCGTAACATTTCTTCATTTCTGAGGACTCGTAGTAAAGCCTTACAACTTATACTAAATAATTCCAAAATACTATACGGTACGTGCCAACTTTTATCTGGATATAATGACTTTGTAAATGCATTGAATTAAGACAAAAAGTGCTGTAGCTTTTTTATTTACTCTTATTATCAGAGCACAAAGACTGACTGGTTATTTTTTACGAAGATAAAAATCGAAAACTAATACAATGTAGGAGGCCTACAACAAATTGAAATTGGATTTCAGAAACTCATTTTTTTTGTTTTCATATATAGTTATTTTTTTCTCATAGGCCTATGCAAAGAAATGTTACGCACTTGCAACTTACCGAGGGCTATTAATAGCCTGATCACTTAAACAGATATGAAAACTGAAAGTGTTGGTAAGTACTGTGGGTTGTCATGCAGATTAATTTGCATGCTTTGTGGATGAGCGATGTGAAACATACCGTCAGACTGAAACATGTTAAGATCTAACGGTTTTTCTCCTGCGCGGACCCCCACTCTGATACGTGCTGGACCTATACGCATGGACAAACTCGTATGGTTAACATAGCAGTCTTTCAATAAAGGTCATCGTTGGTGCTCTGCATTCGCTTTGACTGAGCAGATGAATTCGAATGCTATGTGGATGAGTGATGCGGAACATACCGTCAGACTGAAACATATTTAGGTCTAATGGTTTCTCTCCTGCGCGGACCCCCACCTTGATTACTGCAGGACCTAAAGGTATACGCATGGACAAACTCATATAGTTAATATGGCAGTTATATATAGGTCATCACTTGTATACTGGGCATTCGCTTTGACCATGTCAGTTGTCGCACGTTGAATTATACAGGTTTTCCCATAAACACCACAACAGTCGAATCGAGCATGTTTTCAGAAAAGTGGGGGAAGTATTCAAATAGTGTCTAATGTATTGCTTAGAAGAATAATTGGTCTTCCAAATGCTTTTTAGTTGGTTTCCATTAGGATGTTTTGTTCAAAAGATACAGCAATCACAATACGGGACTTGCAAAACCACTGCGGCCTCTTTTTTATTTATCAATCGAAGCTGGTAGCACATGCACGTTAGTATTGAACAAAGGAAATAAATCATTTGTGTGTTTCTCTAACTGCGCTTTCTGACTCTCAAGGAAAGTGGCCCAGGACGATTTTCAACACTTGAGTTCGATGAAGCTCAGTATTTGTTCCCGAACGCATCGATTTGAATAAAATAAAGTTTGTATGGTAGATTGGTTGTCTTACTTTAAGAGGTAACTTGAAAATATTCCAAAACTCACTTGCAATATACATTTATTAATTTGTTTTCGACTGTTAGGTGTTTTGTGTGACAACCTGTACATCAACTTCGCTAGGAAACACATGAATATGTACCTAATGGGTAGGAAAGAAGGGTTAGTGTTAATAACAATTTGGTTTTTAAGACCTGTTTTGTTTTCTCGAAATTATTCCTAGTTTTGTAGAAACTTAAAACAATGTTTAGTCTCCAGATAAAAAAAAATTATCACAAGGCAAACCGTACCACAATACCAGTGTTGATCTCAATTAGTCTGTTGTCATGGCCAATTGTTACGGTGTAACATGTAGAATTCCATGGTATGGTCCGGTAGTTACGATGTTTGACTCGTGTACGACGGTACGTGGTTTCGAACCCTGCCAGGATCATGGTGTTGGTGCCCTTGGGCAAGACACTTAACTACAATTGTCTCTCTCCACCCAGGAGTATGAATGGGTATCTGTGTGGGTAGAGGACCGAATGTGCGCTGATATCGGCTGCCGCGTTGTCTCATGCAGATGGCCTGATGAACGGGGAATAATTGTAAAGCGCTTTGGGATTGCTGATACGATAGAAAGTGCTATTATTATAGCATTGTATTGATGGCAATGATCGTTTTGATTGCTTCAGCAGTATGCAGTTTGTTATTTTTGTTGTTACTTCAGTCTTTTGATTGTTTTCAAAACAGATTTTGATTTTCCTACCAATTGAAAGAAACATATCATTTTGTAATGGTTTGTGTCTGGATATGCCTGTATCCTTACTGAGGGAGAACCAGGCCGGACCTGCGGAGAATTTTTTAGGGGAAGAAAGTATCGATTGAAACAAAAGACAGTTCAAAATCATTATCATCATTATTAAGTATCACAATAACTGGGCCCAATTTTATAAGTATAGCAAAATAGAATGTGCTATCTTGCATGGACAGCTAAACATATTTCAACAACGGCTTCGACATTCATTGGCATCTGTCGTTACTTCAACTGTGAAACAAAATATCGTGTCAGCGGGATAACATACTTTATGCTCACGTTTTGCTGTATCTATGAGAAGAAAAATTATTAACAAAGTAGAACATGATGATGTGCTCAGAAGTGTCATAAAATTGGGTATTTGTAATCATAATGGCATAAAAAAAAGACAATACTACAAGCTGATGAAATTTTTGTGTTTCCAAATCCACTACCAATCCCTTTGGGCCGTTTTCTTACACAACGTACCGGTACTTTGTAGTACCCAAATCATTCTGACAATGTGTAATTTTGTTCTCCTTAAAAGAAGTGTCATGGTAGTGACGGCACTCATCCCCCTCTGTTTTATTTTATCACCCACACAGTTCTGAAATCCCCCCAAAAATCAGAGCCCTTAACTGGACGCACACATCACCAAAACAATAGCATAGGTGGGTTTTACATTTTAGGTACCCTATATTTGTCTTTAATCTAGACAAGTCATCATCAGATGTGGATTGTTTTAGAGAATTTCAAACCCTTTCCTTACAGCCAAAACAATTTCAAAAATCGGGAGCCTTGTGAATACAGTTGTCGGTCCTAGGGCATTCTGTTCCTTCAAGCTCCCAAAAAGTTCCTCTTTGTCCACAGAGTTGCAGTGCCAAAGAAGACATATTAATCATGAAGTTTCTGTTCACAAATTTCAGTTCGCAAATGGGGGCTCAGCTACATACCAAAGTAAACATAAATCGGGAAAACCTTTATGATTGTTTGTAATTAAAAAAAAAGAGAGAACAAGCCTGCTGACCTTCATGTACATTCAAGAAGTGACCGATGCCATGTCCAGTTCCATGGTTGTAGTCCAGACCGCCTGACCACAGCTGGTTCCGCGCAATGGAATCAATATCACGCCCTTTCAGAAAGAAAAAATATGTATAAGCAAAAGATAAGTTATATTTTTTGTTAAAAGCTGTGAGAGACGAAAACGCATACAGCTTATCTTCTTGAATGTGGCTCTAAAATGGATACTGCTGTTTTGGAAGTGTGGTATAGTCTGTGACTATCTTTATTTCTCAAACTAGCTGTCTAACTTACTTTCTTTGTGCAAATAATGCAAAGTGGGAGTTTGTATACTGTAGGTCAGAGTTATACCTACCATAAATGCCGGTACGGAAGACAGACATGGCCAGATCAAAGCTGCCCAGGAGAACTCTGGTGTAGGCTTCCTGTCGATAAAGAGGAATAAACTCATCATGCATTGCCTTCCAAATATCTTATGTTCACAATGTATCTTAAAATTGTTATTCGCAGGTATAACAAGTAAATTTGATTGAGGAAAAGCTGGATATTTTCTGGGTTTGTGGTCGATTGCGGTCGTTGTTCTAAAATGAATTGCTGCTGCAACTTTCTAATTTCCGAACTGCGGACATTGGCGTTGGCTATATGCTAATGTAACAAAGACTCTGTTCGCCACGTGCAACACAGCGGTTAAGCTCCAAACATATCTTGCATTCCTTTAATACTTTTTCTGGTCGGGTGCACCTTACGGGTATATAAGGCCGGTGCGCGCAATTGGGCGTTGGTCATTCTTTTATTTTCTTTATCGCACTGTTACGTTGAGGTTCCGTTTGCTGTGCGCTCTCCTCCAGCCACGCCACTGCACTGGTCTTATAGTTTGTAAGTTTCACCCACTATTATATATATCTGCTTCTATTAATTTACTCTTGGTTTATCTTTGTAAATAGTTATTGCGTATATCATCAAACTAAAATCTGGGAGGCGCCCCCGAATTCTGTCTGGCTCACTGTGTGTTTTCTTTGGTTGTTGTTTTAATTAGTAGCCCCGCCACGCCCCAGCCTGCTCGGCCCGTTACACTAACATCCAAGCAAAGTGCACTCTGTTTATTTATATGTTTATATTTTATCATGGTTATTAATGAGCTGTTTTTCAGATTTCATTTTGTTTGCTCACCTTCATGAATGCAGTGGGTGTGCCAAAATGGAACGTTCTGGTAATGTCACAGGTTCCTTGCCTGAAAAATCACCCAAATGACAGAGCTAGAATTAAAATGTTATACTCACATACTGTGTATCATAGTCTTTCAATACCTCTTGTATCACTGTAAGTCAGGCCCCCAATCAATCGATTATTGCTTTTGCATGTAACTTGTCCCCCCCCCCCTTCCTTAGTTTGTCAGCCCCAACTGCTTACAAGTATTGGCCTCCAGAATCCAGAAGGAAGGTTCCATCCTTGGTGATAGGGACGTCAGTTTCTGGTGTCGATCTGAACAAAAGTGACGGATTGAAAATTGTGAGATGGGGAAATATTGTCATGCATTAGAGACTCGATCTTGTTCTCTTCTTAACAGATAAACGTGTACCACAAAAAAAAAATAATATTGTAAATTGTACCACATACGGTTTCCCGTAATCCCTTACAAAAAGAACAGAGAAAAAAACAAGTGAACAACAGCATTAACTTTTGTCCTCCGTCATATGAATTTTTTGGTTGCGATACCCGCTACTATATTAGATTCGAACCCGCCATCTATATCCAGCGAGCTTGTCGGTCGAGTGGTAAAAGTCTGCGCTAGGAAGTAGGAGGTCGTGGGTTCGAATCTCTACCGAGTAATTTTTTTTCACAATCACTCGGGACAACAGTAAAAATATACAATTACAAAAATACATCGGTGAAGGACAAAACCCAATACTGAATTTGTTTTCCTTATTAATTAATCTTATTTCAATATTAACCCTTAAATTTTTTTGAAATATATAGGCCTACACTTTTTTACATACGTGTAGTGAATAATGGCACCGTGGGGACCCATTCCAGCAATGGTTCCAAAGCTGAGGCCTCGGTTGTCGGCAAACTTCCTGTATTGAATTAAGAGAGGAAAAAAACAGAAATTTCATATTAATCACTATCTTCACTCCAATTTTTGTTTCTGCTGCCAAGACGACCACATAGTCATTGTCATTTTATATGATCTATGTAAATTTAATACATAAATATGTTAGACATCAGCTCAATATTTTTCTGTATTTATTTAAGCTTAAGCTTATGCTAATAACTTCGTAAAGTGATTTTTCTTCTTTTACATGTAATAAATGGACACAGCTGTGTACAAGTTACCTTAGCACTTTTTTATGACTTTCAAGAGTAGCACTCTTTGAAATTTGATTATGTTATTATTGGGCAAGAATTTATGTGAAATTCAACCAAAAGTTGTAGTCATAAAAGACCAAATTAAATTTGGTCTTGAATGACCACAAGTTTTGTTTGAATTTAGCAGAAATTATAACCCAAACAATTGGTTACAGAACAACCAAAGTTTGGGTAGTTCCAGTTTTCACCCTTTCTTGGGTAAAATTAACCCAGGCAATTTTTCAGTGTACAACTGGGAACTTACGCTCTCTCTTCTATGCACTTGTCCATGACAATTTGCTCACTGATGACAGTTTTATCTCCTGTCATTGGATCCTTTATAGAAAAAAATCGTGAAATAATGTGAAAGACCTTGTTGTATACAACATAGTTAAAAAAAACCTCGAGTGTTTAATTCAACACTTTACGGGAGTTCGATCAGTTACCACACTTTGAAAGTGTTGAATCCAACATTTTAAATATTGGACCCAACATTTTAAATTTAAATCCAACACATATACTATTAATTTAGCAATTCAACTGTTAATTGAACGTTTTTCAAAGTTAACACTTAGACAGTGTTGAATCAACATTGAAAATGTTAAATTAACAGATTAAGTGTTGGATTTAACACTTTCAAAGTGTGGTCACTGACCGAACTCATGTAAGTGTTGAATTTACCACTTCTGGTTTTTAAGTGGCTACATTTCTATTGATGTCATCATTATTCGTTACAAACAACATTGTCGATATTAAAAAAAAAATTTGACTGCATTTCGTCAAAAATCTAAAATTTAAAAGTTAATTATATTATATTTTTAGGTTCATACCTTTAAGCCATCAATTTTCTCTTGCATCCAGGCCCCGATGTTACACAACGCAACCGAGTCCATGGTCTGTTTAATGAAACAACAGAGAAACTTCACTTTCCTTGTCAAGAATGCAGGTATGTTAATGATTGAAAACTGGCTCTTACTAATTAATCTGAATTCGTGCTATTTTAACCACACGTTGGTTACCAGGTGAACAGCCCGACAGTTGGTTGAAAAGTTGGCTAAAAAAATGAACCAATTTTGCCCAACGTTGGGTAAAATGTACCATACATTGTTCAAACTGGGGAAAAAAATAAACAACTTTCTGTACCCAACCAACTTTTAAAAAACCAATGGTTGAGAGTGCACGTAACGCATGTTTTCTTTAATAACATAATCATCGCAAAGATTAATAACAGAAACGTTCTTGCGGAAATTCTCCTTGCAGATGCCCGACCACAGGATTTTAAAAACCACTGAAATCCCTAAGTATCTTGAGAGGTAACTTTTGTTACGTATATGGGACATAGTGTGCGCGTAATATTGGACGTGTCCCATTGTAAATGCTATACTACAAAGCAAAAAGGGTATGTTTTCATCATTTGCTCAGTTTTTAGTACGCGTGGTCATACATTACGTCTGAGGACTCAGGAACAATGGGTTACCTGAGATAGCAATAACCCCGAGGACCTGAGCCCAAGTCCTCGTAGGGTTTCCGTGTACAAACCTTATGGGACAAAGTTTAATCCAATCGTAAGAAGTGAACAATACGGGTCCTCGAAGTATAGTGATGCCACCCAGTTGTGCAGTTATGTGTATCTGGTTATCATTTACGTACGAGGACTTGAAACACATTTGGTTTAGATTACAATAAAATCGGAGGACCTCCTCGAAAGTTTTTCGTGTAAGGTTTCAGTTGTGTATGCGTTCATCACATGCACAGATGCCTGGTTATCCTCTTGATCTGAGAAGTTGCGAAAAAATAGACCACAGCCAAGGCCCCTATTAGCGAGTAATGCAGTGGTGCCACCTCGCTCAAAATAAACCGGATGCCGTGCATGGCTCTCCTATATGGCAACATTTTTGGAAGGGAAGAAGTCTGGAATTTGTCTTAAAATGTAAAGGACAAACAAAAATTCCCCGCAAATTGTGATATAGCATTTATCTACATCCTTCCCACTCTCTGCATGTCATCTCCTAGCTTTTATGATTCAAATTCTCATGCAGGCCTCTTCAAAGAAAAAAAAAACCTCGTCTGAAATTTCTTTGGCTTACATGTGCCTCCTCCATGCCTTGCGCTTCCATATCACTCTTCACTGCCTTCATGAGGAGAAGGGGTGATGCTGCAACGTAGCGCTTTGCATCCTGTAGACAAACAGACAGATAGACAAACAAACAAACAAACAAACAGACTTTATAAGTTTTAAGTAGTTGAATCTTCGAGGTCACTCGTCTAGACTGTAAGGGGTGTTTTCGTTTGTTTGGTTGGTTTTTTTTTTTTAGAGAAATTGCACAATGCTGGACAGTAGATGTCATTTCTGTTGTTTATCCCGTATTATTTTATTTTTGAGCCTTCTTTTAAATTTTTACAGGTCCATTGTTAACAATGTTGAATACGGAAATTCATTTCAAGGTTGCCGAAATTGTCCATCTCTCTCTTTACGACATTACCCCCAAAAGTACTTTCATACCCATCACCCTTCTCTTAACAAAAGTCTATCACCGAATCTTCTTCCCATGTCAACTTCAAGTCCCCTTTAACCTTGCCTTCCAGTCTCCTTCCCATTCGGAGAAGAAAACAAAATAAACTTTCACTTACCGAGATGGATTCGTAGACAGCATAACTGGCCTGATCGCTGATCCATATCTTATTAGCAAGGCTTTCATTGAAGCCTCGCAAATCGTCAAAGAAAACAGGGTAGTCTTTTACGATCACACAAGCTGTACAGACGGGGAAAAATATTCACTAAATACATAATGATGTGAGGTGGCTTTTCATACTGTGTGTGACTGCTCTGTACTCCCCCAAAAACCAGACACTGTCTAATGCTATGAGAAATTTGGTTGAAATCTGGATTGAACCCTTGCACCAAATATGGTAAGATATATTAGCCGGCGTTCGAATCCAAAAGCTTTCAAGAAATCGCCCAAAGCCAATGACGAAACATAAATTGGAAAATGTGTTTAAAATCCAGTTCCTAAAAAGCATTTTGTGCGTTCCAAAACCATGAGGTGGGAGTCCGTGACACGTTGTATGTTTGTACATGACAAGCGGCTGCTGTACCGTACTGTATCCGCAAAGTGACGTGAACATAAATTTTGCAGCATAATAAGTCATTGCAAATATTTTTCGCAAAATTTTCCTTTCATTTTCTTTGCACGAGTATAGTCGAGTCTTCTGATGAGGGACTCTAGTCGAGTCGAGTCATTTGCTTGCAGTGACTCGAGTCGAGTCGAGTCATCGAAACTTGTGACTCGAGTCGGACTCGGGTCGAGTCATTGACTAGAGTCATTACAACTCTGGCTCTCATATGAAAATTCATACTTCAATATCAACCAAACTTGGTGACACTTTCTTTTACAAATATTTTTACATTTTAAATCTCCCCGACGCATTATTCGATCATTTAAAAAGAACGGCTATATATTTCAAACGGTAACACATTTTCTTACGATTTGAATTCAGGCATGTACTGCCAGCCGCATTGACGTTCAGGTGAGTTTTCACCGCTGCAGGAACTCGGACACTTGATGCACTGTCGTACAAATATAACCTAGATGACAAAGAGAAAATGAAATAGATTTTTAAATAGGCTGTACCGAGGATGGCCAAAATAAAAACGGGAACGGCATACTTCCACTACGTTGAGACTTGTGCCAATGGATGGAAAATCTTTTTAGAAAAAAAATATGATACCAAGATCTCCCGATTCGGTCCAGTAGTTTCTGCTGCAGAGCCTATTTTGTAATTAATGACTCCCGACTTTGTTTCACAAAATAGGTTCTAGAACAAAAACTATACTGGACTGAATCGGGTGATCTTGGCAGAATTCCCCATGCATTGGTATAGGTTGTTATCAGATAGCGGAAGTACGCCGTTCCGGTTTTTCTTTATACTGTTTTTAATGGGCACCATGTAAACGTCTTTCCTGGGCAATATTTTTTCCATTTCTAACACATTATAAAAAAACCCCACTTATTTAGCCTGCATTATTACACAAAATGTTAAATTCTTTTTTGAAATAGACTTAAGTATTGAACCAAAGTGGGCAAATGAATTTGTGTCATTTATGTTGACGATGTCACGTTGATGGCTGAATGACTATGTTTTCATAGTTTCAAGCATAATACCTCTTTAAACCTTTTAAGTGAAATAGACAAATAAATACATAAATAAAGGTTTACAGTTTTTCCTTCTGAGCTTCAAAACCTGACCGCTTTAGGCAATTGTGAATGCCAGAGTCGTACTTATGAACATTTTCGCAATTTGTTTGCGAATTTCAAACAAAAATTGACCTAATTCCGGTAATAAAACTAAGAATTTAACGTTATGCAGAAACAATTTACATATTCAAAGCGTTTGGATAATTTTATGTTATCTTAATTCCTGTACTTACATTGTGTCTGTCTTCGTGACAATAGCGTAGGATACAAACATGGGGTTGTATGGCACATCATCACCCCTCAAATTGAACAACCCTAGAATGGATTGGAATCAAACACACACAAATTTGACAGATGCATCATGAAATACTGAAAAAAGGGGGTGCCTGGTAAGTACAGGGTGATTACAAAAAACGAAACCCAAATGTCGGGACCATTGTTCTGGGGAAGTTCTGCATGTAGCACTTTTAAAATCTAGAATATGAAAGTCCAATTCATAAGCTTTTTTTAGTACAAGAATCATTCAAATCACCCATGCACTTTTCAAGTTAGGGAATTTTAAACACGATCGCCGTTTTAAGGTTCTGTCCACGGATCACAAAAAAGTTGAGTGTTCTTTCAGCAAAACTAAAACAAATCACATACGGATGTGTGTGAATTGTTTTCGTTTTGCTGAAAGAACGCACTGGAGTCGTTCGCAGTTCAATTTAAGTGCGCATGCGCTAGGGACGTCACGAACCAACCACTAGTGAACCACTGGTCATTGCCCGAACTTGGTCTTCCCCTAAAAGAGAAGCAAGTGGGGTAAAAGTAAGCCCTTTCCAGAAAGGTGTCTACGATTTGTGTCAACAAACAGAGCATAATTTCACGGGCTCAAAAAGTGGCTTACTTAGACTAAGCAATACACATTATGATATATTTTTCTGGGGGCTGGTAAACCATTTATGTGCTAAGCAAAGTTTTTCTGTGCTTGATTGACGAATTTAAAATTGGTACTGAAACCGAGGCCCTCAGTGCTTTCTTGTGTTGAAAGGACTTTAAAAAAATGGTCATCAATGTCATACAATGCTTAGCATTCAGAGCGTCGGTTTCAATTCCAGTTTGAAATTCGTCTGTGCAAAACCTTTTCTGATTCAGGCAAAATCTGTCTGTCCTAGCAGAGAGGAGCTGCATTAACTTTTGCCACAGGCCTGAGGTGAGGATTTTTTGAGGATTTCGTTCGGATAGTTTGAAGTCTTACATGCGATCTCATCCAGCTTAGTGATGACGAAGGCATCTATGGTCTCCCCTTTCACCTGCCCCATCTCCCAGCGGGTGCTGTTCTGGCCCGGTGCTCCGTCAATAACCTTCTGCTGCCATGTTTCACCTGTTGAAATCAAGCAGATCAAATCTTCTTTACACTTCAAATCATTTTTTCTTCAATGCAACATGTTATTTAGATATAGGACTACCTTATAATTCTGTGCTTGAATCTGTCGTATTTTTGGCAAACAGTTTTTTCGGGACATTTTTGTCATGAAATTTGTCCACAAAAGTGGCTCTTCGAAGAGATGATTCACAAACTATTTTTATTGATTGATAATTATCATAATAATAAACACACTGAATAATGCCATAATAGGGCGACTTTTCCATAGACTTGTGCACATACCTAAAATGTCACCTAACCCAAGCTTACCTTATCCTGCCTACACGAATTTCGGTATGCTTATGTTCTGGACCACGAGGAATCGATCGAGACGGTTTTTGACATAGTAAAATGTCTTCTCCTCATGGTCGTTTTTTTAAGAAAAGGGCGACACCAATTTGTCACCCCAATAAGCCGTGTCCGAGCAATAATTGACACTAAAGCAAAATCTGTCGCCTGTACACAGTATTAATAATAACACCAATGGTGCCTTGGGGAGACATGTTGTCGTCATGAATTATACCTTCAGGAGACACCGGACATTAAGGACATTTCAATGTCTCCCTTATCTCACAGCTCCTATTGAGAGACACAATTTTAGTTCGTGGTCCAAAGCATAAATACAGTGGAACGCCGCTATACCGAACATTCGGCTATACCGAACATCATCCTTGGCTCCCGGTTTTAATTTTCAAAACGTACCGAACATTGTTGTTGAAAAAAAGTCAACAGATTAACAACCAACACTACCGGCTGTACATGTATTATACACTGTTTAGGCCACTTTTAATTCCCGGACATCTAACCACCCATGGTTACATCGTGTTTGAATTTATAATATAGACCGATCGATGTATATTATTTCCCCAAGGAATAAAAGGGAAAACCTCCCGTTGCTAAAGTTTTGTGACGACTCCTCGTGCGGTGGCGGGATGTGAAAAATGCCAGTTCAGTGACTTCACTATTGGTCAAACTAGGTACCGGCGGTTCAAAATCGCTTTACCGAACGATCGTTATTACGAACACTTTCTGTAAAGGCAGGATAAGGTAAAATTGGGGTTTGGGTTACATGTGCACAAGTCTGTGGGAAGTTTCCTCCAAATGACCCATTTCCCGTATCAATAATAATAATAACTACGGGAATTAAAACGGGGCATTTGGGAGACTCATCATGAGTGTCTTCACAATCCAGGCCAACTCTACCGGTATACTTTGCTGCATCTAGAACGGTGATGACTGTCTTAGGGTTGTATGGGGGCTGGTCGTCCCAGATGTTATCAATCAGATTCACTTGGATCGACTTCATTGTTATCGTCTTGTCTGGCATCTTTGTCTTCAGCGCAGCTTCATAGTCTTCATAATCACCTACAGAGTGAAGATAAAAGAAGATCGTTTACAGAGATTAGGGGACCAAAAAGGGGAGGAAAAGGATGATTAAAACAATCTAAAGAGAGAAGGAATTTAAGTTTAAAAACGGAAGTGTTTGAGGTTGTCGTTTTAAAAAGTAACAGTAATTTTTGTGGCTAAATGAACAACAGGGTAAATCAAGAAAAAGGAAACCCAAATGGCAGGACCAATTATTTAATGAAGTTCTGCATGTAGCACTTTCCAAATCTAGCATTTGAAAGCCCAATTAATAAGCTTTCTTTTAGTATAAGAATCATTTAAATTACTTTTCAAGTTACGGAATTTTGAACACATACACCGTTTTAAAGTTCTGTTGCTGAAAGTATTCTTTCAGCAAAATGAAAACAACTCAAATAGGGATGTACAGGTAGGCACGTTGAGCACTTTGACTTATTAATAAGATTTGTTCATTAGTGATTTTTTCTTTATTTTTGTATGATTTCACCAAGACCAAGAATCCTAAAGTTGAATTCCCGAGTCGCTCCAAACCTCACTATTGCGAAGGTCTGCATTAGGCCTTGAAAGTGCACCAAAAGTTAAACACTTTGAAACACTTACAGAATTCATGAATACCTAAGACAATTTACCCATTCCTATTGATCGAGAGCTCGTCACATTCTTGATTCTTGGTTGGTTCATCTCCTAAATACTCCGCGTGGGAGTTTATACAAGAGGCCAGAAACACCGGGGCGAACCCCTTCTCTTAGCGATAAGTGTCACTGGGTTCTTTTACGTGCATTGGATTACACAACACACGGGACCTACGGCTTTACGTCCCATCCGAAGGAGTAAGCAATAATGGTTAAGTGCCTTGCTCAAGGGCGCGAGTGTCCATCCGGCGGGCTCGAACCTACCTCACTGTTGCCTCTGAAACACCAGAGCATGAGTCCGGTGTTCTTAACCGCTAGGCCATGACCCTCCCACATGGGTGGTTTTAAGCAGCTGACATATCGACTGGCTGGTCCTAAACACTTTTTTCCGGTGCCACATGAAATTTGGACACCTATGAAATCTGGTTCCTTGTACCCTTTTATTGGTTGAACGTTCACAATCTTCACTTCGGCATGCGCAATACTACCACTGAGTCACACTATACCCCGCCTGCGGCTCGAGCCATTATCAGCGTCCAGGCCCAGGCCAGTTTTAAATATACTTGTTTTAAACCGGCCAAGTACATATATTTATTACCTTATTAATACAATCGGTGACTCTACCTGAGACGATCTTAATATTGTTTGGTACGACAGTCTAAATCGGGTGTAAGGCTTTTTCTTTAAATGAAAATTTGGTAGTTATATTTTATGGGAAAATTAGGGACTTGTTTTTGGTCACCAGGGACAGACCGACCGACCAACAGACCGACCAAGCAACCACGAAGTGACATGTAGAAGCTCCTGGGAGCTTAAAAAAAATGAAGACTCAAATTCTGCATGATAATTTTCAATTACTTGGTGTGAATGATTTACTTACTGACTGACATCAGGGCAGGGTCAAATCCAATCATGTCCATGTTATTGAGATTGTCGGCCAACCAGTCTTCAGGACTTGGATCGTCAAAAGTTGCCCCTGTAAAACATGGAAAGCGTTTCTTAAAATGAAATGACTCTTAAAGGCCACCAACTAGTGCTTCCAAACAAACCCCCCCCCCTTTTTAAAGTGGGTCGCAATAAAGGCAGGCACTGCGTACACCACCATCTTTTGCTCAAAATAATTTAGTTAAAGTGGTCAAAAACTGCCTCAGATCGCATCACAGAGCATCTAGAATCCAAAAGAAATTTCGCCGTAATTTTTTGGACCCATATTTGGGGGGACCAAACATTTTTTTGGCCCCCCAAAAAACAAATTGTTCTGGATCAGCCCTTGATTGACTGACCTTTTTATTTCAATAATCAATTTTCGCTGATCCCTTTTTTCAAAAGAAATATCACTGCGCATTGTGGTCTCTGCAAAAACATTAATTATTCGACCCTCTCAGAAAAACAAAACAACTAATCCTCGGAATTGTTTCCTCTATTTGCTTCATATCGCCTTAGCTAAGAATCACAATATTGTTTTATTTAGTTTCTTCAGTATTCGATAGAAATCATGTGTGGGTATGCACGAGACCATATTTTATAGTTTCAAGCTCATTCGATATAAAAGAGCAATTATGTACAGGGTGGTTAATAAAACCGAACATTGAAAGAGTCCGCGTTTTCACAACTTTAAAAGAAATCAATTGCAAATATTTATACATATTTAGAGAGTATAGTTCATTAGCTTTCCAGCAACGAAAATATTTTTCCAATTGGGTGAATACTTACTGAATTATGACCAACTCAACCAAAATGCCGATTTTTCAATCTGTCCACGGTTTCAATTATCATGCATTTGTTAACAATGTAACAAATTTGGGGTGAGGGTGTTGCTTTTATTTAATGTTTTAATCTTTCTTTGTTTATTTTGTTCATTTTGTGCTTTATTTATTTGCAACATTGGTCAATTATCCTTTATGTTGCAATGGTAGTCCTGGGGAAAAACTGTTTGGTTTACTTCTTAGATGTTTACTTTGCTGCTTTGTCTCTGCCCTCTACTTGGTAGCCTTTTTTTCACAACGCAAGTTTCGGTCCGTGTTCTTAATGCGGCAGTCAAAATATCAGTCGCCGTGAACAAAATGGAAAACTGGTACTTGTTTTTAATTGGCAATAACTCAATAAATATTTACCCGATTGGAAAGATGTTTTCGTTGTTGGAAAGCTAATGTTCTATACGTTCTAAATATGTATAAGTATTTGCCATTTAATGTTTTCAAAGTTGTGAAAACGAGGACGATTTGAGGGTTCGGGTTTTTTTTTTAGACACCCAGTGCAGAATTCACTAATATTTGATTAAATATTCAGATTGATAATGGTTTAATTTTTTCACTGATATACAGCCATTTAATTGTCTAGTCCAGTGGTATCAATGACGACCAAATTTAGAGAATGCAAAATATTGCATAAAATACTCTCAATTTTTAGCAAATCGTTCATACAGGATTTACAGAGAAGTTTTTGGACACCAATTTACCAACTCTCATGAGGTCCCACTGGCAATCCATCTCTTTCTTTACTTGCAGGAAGTACCGGCCATCGGTCCATAACTTAGCCTCGGTAGCTGTGACTATGGCGAGCCCTGAAGAAGGAGACATCAAGGTAAGATGCAATGGTACATCGACAATTAGGCCTAAGCGTGGCAACTCCTTGGGATGTTTCCCAAAATCTAGGGAATTTGGGGCATAGCCTTCGGGAAAGGCTTTCCAATTCTTGGGATTTTGGGTGCGGATCGTGTGGGGAGTTTGCGCGTGCGCAAAATGCCTTTTGTGAGCCGTTTTTAGCTGAGGAACAGCAGCTCAAGAAATGATCATGTCTCTGCGTTGGTTATAGTAACAAACTTCACCAAATGCCTTTTTTTTGGCAATCATGTCCCTCGGGCCCTCACAAGAACACGTGTTTCGGGTCTCCACTGACCAGGGCGACCAATATATTGCAGTCGTGCACTGCAAAAACTGCAGTGTTAAGTTCACACCATTGGTATCTGTATAGGACCATCTGGTGTTACATTTTACTGGTGTTGTCCTATATAGATACCGAATGGTGTTAAATCAACACTACAGTTTTTGCATTGTGGAAAATTGGGTCACGAGTTCGCATTGGGGCTATCACTGTATTGCACACAAAACAATGGGTGTTCCACGTACAATGAAACGCTCAATGCACCAACTGAAGTTGGTGCACCGTTTTCAATTGACAGTCATGACCACGTGAGTAGTTGCGCATTATAAGAACAGACTTTCACATCATGTACATGACTTATAGGCTACAGCAGGTCTACAGTTGGGCCACAGCTTCCGACGATGTCCACAGTACACAGGGGGAAAAGGGTAGGCATACTCTTGAATTGCGCAAACAGCGTGTCCGTGAAAATGGGGCCTGTGATTCCGATATACATACATCATGACTGGCTTGTGAAATCTTGGCAATTTTACTGCGGTCATCTTGGGATTTTAAAATTTCGTGAGTGACCACACACACAAAAATCGGTATTAGCTTCATGGGTTTATTTTATTCAGATAATTTACTGGGATCTGCTCCCATTTTGACTAAGACACTTACCCGCTGACCCCATTAAACCAGACAGGAAAGCTCGCCTCTTGTCACGTGACGCTACGTATTCACTCTGTAACAGACACATGGAGTTTGGAGAACGTACGTTAAAATGGTGTAGACTTTCAAAAGTTTCCAATAAGTTATGTACGAAATTGTCGAAGTATTAAAGTGGAGTGTCATTGTCTATAATTACCTCCTTTTTTCTCCCTATTCAACCGATTATGCTTGTCTTTTGTCCTTGAGCAAGACATTTTGTTGCAATTGCCCTATAGTTTGTGTACCAAAGACCATTTTGGCACACGTAATAAACACCTAAATGTCTGTGAAGTCACTTTCGAGGGACAGTTTGACGACGCCATGAATAGGCGTGGCTGACTTTTACGAACTGTTTGCCAGCGTGAACAAATACCGGACAAAAGAAAATGATCTTGTTTCCTTTCGACTAATGAATGCACCCATATTTTGTGGACTTAAAGTAAGTCGGTTACTTACTCCGTGTGCATCTTCCGATGGGACTACGTAAGCAGCGATACCATTGGCCACCATTTCCCGACGAAGGTTTGCGACTTGTACCGTGGTGTTAGTGACAGTGCTAGGATAGTACGGCGGCTAAATAAACAACATGAGAGACAAACATTAAATATAAACCACAATATGAAAAATATAAATTCTAATATATCAAATATACGTTCAATAGGCACAATGGGGACATTCGGTGTGTACCATGTGGTAACGACTACTGCTCAGTAGGTATTTAGTTCTCAAAATAACTTGTCCTGCTTATTATCAACTTTCGCTAAGTAGATTTAGTTCTGATAAGAACAGTCCTGCTTTAAGTTCTAAAAGAAGTTGTCTTTTGGAAGACATTGATAACTTAAAGCAGGACTGTTCTTAAAACTACTTGGCAAAGGTTGATAATAAACAGGATAAGTTCTTTTCAGAACTAAATATCGACTGAGCGACAGTAGTTATTACCACATGGTGTTACCGCCATGGGCGTCGCCAGGATTTTTTCTAGAGGGGGGCAAAATTTTTTTTTGCCAAAAAATGCTTGTATTTTTCAACACATTCTCGATTTATCAGTTTTAGAGGGGGGCAGGGACATTTTGCCCCCCCCCCCCAACTCATTAAATTTACACCACTTTGTCTTCGCGCCTCTTTTTTTTTTTTTTTTTCTTTCTTCCTTTTTTATTTCTTCCTTTTTTATTTTTTATTTTGGCTTTTCCAGGGGGGGGGCAAGTGCCCCCCCTTGCCCCCCCCCTCGCGACGCCCATGGTTACCGCAAACCGAAACGATACTGATATACTCCACCATGCAAAACCTAAAATGTTATATCACAATGGGGACTGAGTGGTTATCCCAACAACCGCTGGTCAAGGGCGGCGGGCAAGCAGATGGCATAGCGATCCTTATAGTTATAATAGACTATATCGCTATTACAGACTATTCATACCTCAGACAGTTTACCCATTCATATCATATTGGTGGAGAGCCAGTCACGTGGCCAATCTTAAACGGTTGATAAAACACCGGCTGGCTGGTCTTATTAGACACTTTTCAGACTCCTTTGAAAGCTAGCCTCTTTTACCCTTTGATTTATTGAACGTTCACAATCCTCATTTAGGCATGCGCAGTACTACCAATAAGTCAGTGTTTCATAGTCCTAAATTCACACTACACCAGCATGCCATGCACTCTGCGCCACACGTCGCGCAGTACGCTCAACGCGCGCACCATATCCATATAAGGAGTTCTTTACGATTACCCGCGAGAAGTACATACCATAACATAGTAAGAGGGGAGTTAGAAAAAAACATGAGGTGAAACTGTTGAACAAAAACGTTGGACATTTATAATTTTAAGCTGGTTTTGACTCTTTGATCGAAAAGGATTCATGAATGGGAATAAATATGTGCTTGGCCGGTAGACCGGCTGGGCCGGGCCTTAATTGTCGCCAATAATATCCGCCGCCTTCGGCTCGGGCTATTATCAGCGTCCAATCCTCCAGCCGGTCTTAAACGGAATTGTTTAAAACCGGCGAGGCACATGAGTATCAAAAAGAGTAGGTTCATGAACACGATAGTTAAACACACAATGAAATGTTACTCAGCAGCAAGGAATGGAGAAAACACAATGGCTGTAAACTTGTGTTACAGTTTGGACTCACATCTAGGTCGCAATTTCGCACATCGCCTTCGGATTGCCGCCTGACACGACTGCCGCGTTGACTCACCACACCTACTCCCTCTGGGCCGCTGGCCATTGGGCTGGCGGTTACACACAGCAACCCTGAACGCAAGATTTCAGAAGAAAAAAATCATTTTATTTTAAAAGATATACTCCAGTTGTATCCTTTGGGATTTTCGATCGGAGTGTTGAAACATAATTATGTGAAAACAAAATATTGGGTGACGGGTCGCACTTCCAAAGGGCTGCTATACTCCCGTTCCTCGGTTCGTATATTTCTTGAACATTTTAGTAAAGTCATTTTCATTTTTCAGTATCAGATATTACAGAAGGAGCATTTGGTAATCTCCAAAGGTTTGTTACTATATCCCTTGTGAAATTATTCCGCCTGGATTGGTATGGTTTGGATGCAAACAAGGCATCAAATGTGGTTTTAGAAATATGAAACGATAACTTTCGAAGCGAAAATGCCAGAAATAACGGAATCGACTTGTGCATAAACGTTCTCTGTTTTCTCAAAATGATTAGTATCCACTGAGCTGAAATTTCTAACAGGTTAGTTATTTTGACACCTTTCTTAATATTTTGAGCAATTTGTTGCTTCAAACCAAAAGAAATTGTACAAAGTACATAATGATCTTAGAATATACCTTTAAAGGGATCCTGATATAATTTTTTGTTAGGAACATAATTTTGTATAATTTCTACTCCCCTTAAATGCATGAAAACTATTTCACATGCCTTGCAGCCTTTTTGATTAATTTTATTAAAAAGTGCACTTCTTTAAACATTTAAATATTTTCCATGCTTTTCCTGACAACTGAGGGCGCTGTTGCTGTGATGTCATCATGAGAAGATACTGTTCAGTTTAGGGCCCGATTTCTGTTCAAATTCTGAATCCAAAAATGTGCTCATTGAAAACATTTTTGAGAACAGTTTTGCTGATCTGACTATAGCTTACTGTCATGTACTGCAAGAACAACGCATCACCAAAGAAAGAAAATTAACGACAGCAAAATATCCAAAATTCTGGCAACGTGTGGTGCTGAAATAGCTCTAACATTGAGGTTTCTACCTAAAATCACATCACACTGTTGCTTTCGAATATAGAAATTCGCATCCGTATAAAACCAGTTAAATTGCACCAAAGTACCCTTGAAAATGGTGAAACGAAAACTGAAAACTGGGTTAAATGGGACACAAATGTGCACTTTGGGGATCGCATGACATTTTTTACATTATATGGGCCCTTTAATCGGGTTAGAAACTGTTTACATGAAACATTGCCGCGTAGGCCTACACGCTATGGCAATGTATATGGCTATACGGCATGCAGGATACGCCCCCTTACAAACTTGGCCCCATTCACGAACACACCCCAATGGATTATACTCACCAGCTGTCACGCAAATCCACAAAACTAGAAGTTTTTCCTTCATCTTGATTCGCTCCAAAGTATTCTTGTCCACGAATTGATCACACTGGGGTGAATTTCTCTAGAATAACAAATGACAGCTCATCAACCGCACAGCATGGGCGATGTGTGGCAACCGCTGCAGCTGGGACGCGTTCGTACCGTGTTGTACAATGGTATCAATCTTGATAAGGCCTTGTAATCCTTGCTCTATCCACAAGCGGGACATTTGCTATTTGGGGACCGTCGTTGACTGAGGGTCAAACCTTGGGTCATCTCACGTCGGTATATTTTTGGAATCTGATATTGGATTTGTAGTCGGTGTTTGCAGTGATCGAATTTCAGTACTGTTCGATCTTGGTGATAATTCTTACACAACCAACGAATTAAATACTATAGGCCCTATACTACGTTTTTTTCATTATGATGTATAATTCATGTAATAACAAGAATGTCCTTCGCTGTAAACATATCAAAGACTCTCCCGCACAGCATAAGTATTCGTAACACAAATTTTGATTTTTCTCTAATAACTCAGGTTTTCGTTGTGGACCGTTGTATATTGACTTCGTATCTCAGTTGATATCAAGTCTAGCTTTCGAACGGAACATCATCGAGATAAATATTTCCTATAATATATTGCAGGAAAATTCCCGCTCATCTATGTACGGAGTTGTTCGGACTCCATTATAATGCTCTGCGCGCACTAAAACTTGCACAAAATGCACAACACTTGGAGATGGTGTTAATTTGGAACCAAAGGGGCGTGACAGACATGCAGATGTTATGATCATTAAATCAGGTACCACCTTCGCAGTCTCATTACGTGCCACAAGTTTACTCCAACCTCATTCGTTGGTTATCATAACGTACAACGGTATTTAGTTTGGGTTATTGAACAGTTTAGGGACCTATACTCGTACCGTGAAAGCCTTAATTGTCTCATAATTATACACGCAATCGTAAGAGTCTATAATTTTCTTCATAAATTGGCAGGGTAAGCCATCATGACATATGCGTGCATGAACTGTTATACTATAACTTAATTACAAGAACCCTATTTATTTGACCCGACATACGGAGGAAGGAATTGCCACATGCTTCATAACTCGATTCGTGGATTTTTTGTATAAAGGTCAGTCCCGGGGCAAATATAGTTGCGGAGACCCGACCCTGAACGACAGGTATCCAGCTGGTTTCTGATTCAGGAATCCTTCAAGTTGGTGACAAGACGCAATCCAGTAACAAAATGTGGCCGTACGTGACTTCAGAATATTGTAGCTGATTCATAAAGCCCTCGCTGTTCAAGTTGCAGTAGTAGCCAGGTGGCATATGGTCGGAATCGTGACCGACTGGTCAAAAGCACCAAACTTGGCAGATAGATTCTTATAGACCTAGAGAAGATATTTAGAAGGGGTGACACCTTAAATTCTTTTGGGAAGGGTGCCTAATTTGCAAAATCGTTAATCCCTGCCGTGTAATATATTTTTTCCAATATTTGGGTATATTTTTATTTTTTTATTTTTTTGAAAAGTGTATTTGGGTGATTCTACTTGCATATTCTTACTTAAATAACATTTTGTAAAGCATGTAAGTGATTGAATAATTATGAAGACATAGTAAATCACCAAAATGGCTACTATTTTACCCTAAAGTTACGCGCATTTACCTTTTCCTCAGATATCATCAACTAGTCTCGCCAAACGTGGGTATTGATGAGCTTCAAATTAACAAAGGTACTTACTGACATACTTAACCTAACAAAAGTAAGTGGGAAATAATGTGAAAATTGATATCATCTTGATGTTTGGCCCAAAAGACCAAAAAAGGGGAGAAAATGTGGTGTCCGTAAATTGGGCTACTACGGGAAGGGTAATGTGGGGACTTAAACAAGTTCAACAAAATCCCCCCAAATAAGAGATTATTGTTGTTTACAATAATTTTGCCTACGCCAAAACGTTTTCTGAACAATAATTTTGGGAATTTCCTTGAACTTGTTCCAGTCTTCCATGTTAGGCAACCCTTCACCTTACTTGTTAGCCCAATTTATGGACACCTCGTTTTTCCCCAGTTTTTGTTTTCTGGGCTAAATATCACAATGTTCTCATTGTTCACATGATTTTGCATAAGGTTTCAATAGGGTCACTGTACCAGTAAGCTACTTGGTGAATTTGAAGTTCATCAATGCTGATGTATGGCAAGACTAATTGATGATATCTAGGGACAACGTAAATGCGCACAATTTAGGGCATAATAGTAGCCATTTTGGATCGTTACTATGTCCTCATAATTATTCAGTCACTTATATGCTTTGGAAAATGTTATTTAAGTAAAGATATGTAAGTAGAATCACCCAAATACACTTTTCAAAAAAATAAAAAAATAAAAATATACCCAAATATGGGAATAAATATATCACA
The DNA here is from genome assembly GCF_015706575.1 of Patiria miniata. NCBI lineage: Eukaryota > Metazoa > Echinodermata > Asteroidea > Valvatida > Asterinidae > Patiria > Patiria miniata. Next base: position 12,416,040 of record NW_024037052.1, on the reverse strand, counting down.
CGGCAGGGATTAAGGATTTATGCAAATTAGGCACCCTTCCCAAAAGAATTTCGGGTGTCACCCCTTCTAAATATCTTCTCTAGGTCTATAAGAATCTATCTGCCAAGTTTGGTGCTTTGGACCAGTCGGTCACGATCTTGACGAAAATTAGATCTAAGCCACCTGACTATAGTGAGCTGTGAGCATTGGCACACGAACAGTTTACAGGTATGGAGAATATATTAGCTTTTGCCCTTCGCCGACGTATGACTCCTGTATACTCAGTGTGTTATACCTCCCGAGAGAAAGTGAGAAAAAATCACTAGGGTGGGACTCGAACCCACGACCTCGATCCTTCATGCCTTTCTAGTGCAGACGTCTTACCACTCGCGACCACTGAGCTTGCGGGATCGGTCACGGCTGGTTCGATAAAATCGATGATACTATAGGCCAATATGACTAATTAGGTCAAACACTCACTACCAAATGAGGACATAGGCCTAATTCAGACAAAATAATTAACGCAGAAAACAAAACACTTTTTAATTTCTTCAGTTTTTTTATTCAATATGGTATGTTTGTTAGCCGTCTACTTACAATGGAAGCAATTAAAAGTATGAAAATCAACCCAAAACATTACATTATCAAGTTGCCCTGAAAATGGTCCCCGTGAATTCCCTCTTCTCTTATACCTAATAAAGTTCATTTGCGATTAAGCTCAATAAAGAGTTTTTCGTTGAACAATTTTTCTGAAATTCTACGATATAAAATGTCGACTTCTTGTACTCTAATTGTCTGTCGACATTGTCGGATAATTCACCTTAAGGATGGCAACAATACCTAGCAGTTGATATCGACATCTTTCGAAGTCGAAATCCTGGACACGTCCTGGCATTTTGATGTCGACATCTTTCGATATCACGGGACGACATGTTTAAAGTAGCATCATAACCAGAGTGTGAGAAAAATAAAGCAACATTTCGAAAACAAATAATTAAAACTGTTCAATATTTTTTTTCTTCAATCAAATTATTTATAACATTCAACCCTGACTATTTATCAATCCACTCCTTTTTACCCCATTCCATTTGGGTCCCTAGATCCAGAAATGCAATCAATTAAGTGAAAGGGTGTACATTTTACTTGGGCCACTCTCACCTGGACATGCTGAATCTGGGGTAAGCATTGAATAGGCAGAGAAGTTGGTGACATCACATAGAGTGGACAACACCCTTTCACTTAATTGATAGTATTTCTGGATCTAGTGATCCAAACGGATTAGTGGGGGAAAAAAAGTGGATTAAGAAATAGTCAGGCTTTAATGTAATATATAATTTATATAATAAAAAAAATATTAAACAGTTTCAATTATTTGTTTTCTAAATGTTGCACTTTTTTGCGCACTCTGTGTAATTGCTCTCTAAATTGCAAAAAGTGAAATTAGGGACTAAACGTTTTAGAGTGAAAATCACTCTCATTTAATTTCGATTGAAACAGTCTGAAAAAAAGAACCACTTCAGTCGAAGTTCGAGTGTGAATCTTAACGATTGAACAAATTTCACTCTAAAACGTCTTGTCCCTAGTTTCCGACTGTGGGAGTGAATCTTCACTCGAATGGAGTGAATTTTCACTCTTTGGAATTTAGAGAGTATGCCGACATACCTAGATAAAAAAAACTGAGTATCGAGACTTGAATGACACCCCTTGTATTATTATAAGCTCACCAGTTTAATACGCAGATAGTGACCGCTACCTAAATACCAATAGTGGAATTATCATACAAAAAATACCACGCAGTACAAACATCCAGGAAGGAAGGACTATAGTACAGGGTCCCTAAGTAGATTGATGTACCATATCAGCTTATGTCAACTGTTGGGTGGGGATATCTCCCAGTGAACTTTGTTCTTTAGTTGTTATTGGGTACAATTAAACAGGTGCTCCAAGTTGTAAACCAATAAATACGGGCGTGAGCCAACTTGGAGCTTATCAGGGCAAATCATAATGGTCAATAGACTTCAAAACAGAATGGGTGTTTGAACTTTGAACTTGTATACAAGAGACTGTAAACTAAGCCGTCAAAGGGGTTTAATATATTATGCATGTATTTGGAAAAAATGATTTTCTACTGTGTGAATTCAACCATCTGCAGATCGTGTATTGTTTATCATCAAAAGTTTATGCACGTTATAGAAAGAAAGTGCGTACATATCAATATGAGTTACGGATAAGGATTATATGTTTTAAGCCGTTTTTTAAACATTCATGAGAGACTTGAATTATGTATGCTTTCTTCCGTCCTTCGTAGTGGCTTTGGCACACGCATAGTGAGCAACACATGATCACGGTATCTTTTCGTCATCCATGACAAATATAACAGGCAAACAGGCGCCGCGCACTTGAGGATTCCAAACAGCCAGGTGTTGTCAACATTATACGATGCTTGTCATAAAGACACCTCTTGACAATTAGGTCGGGAAACATTTTGCTCGCCGTCAGAAGTACCCTGAATTTGTCGCTGTTGATTCGATCTGTACTGACTGTCCCAGGTTAAATTTTATCGGGATATGTGACGGTACGAAGAAATAGTGTCGTTACACAAGCAATGCACTTTATGCATTCGTAACCGTTATCAGAGTTAAACGTGTCGGTATGCTGAGTTCAAGTGCACAGCGAATTCTGGATTTCATCGCCGCTATTTCAATATCTAACCCCGTGGGCCGGGGCGCCTTTTGCAAAGCAACATACAGTACATAATGTACTGGACCTTAAAAAGGGGCCCATGCAATTTTTTTTTAAAGCAATCCTTGAAAATACACATTTGTGTCCCATTTATCCCTATTTTCAATTTTTGTTTTGCCATTTCAAGGGGTATTTTTGTGCCTTTGGATTTCTTATGTTCATGTTAATTTCCATATTCATGAGCAAATGTGTGATGTCATTTTTTTGCATGTTACAGCTATTTCAGCACCAAAAGTTGCCAGAAGTTTGGATATTTCGCTGTCGTAAATTTCCTTTTCTTTTGTGATTCGTTGTTGTGTCAGTACATGACAGTAAGCCAATGAGAAATCTTTTCTCACATTTCAATGAAAACATTTTTGGATTCACAATTTTAACAAAAAAAACCTAAACTGTGCAGTGTCTTCCTGAAATGACATCACATCAACAGCGCCCTCAGTTGTCCAGAAAAGCATGGGAAAAGTCAAAAATTTAAAGAAGTGCGCAGTTTTCAATACAACTAACCAAAAAGGGATGTCAAATGATTTTCAGAGTTTAAGAGGAGTAGAAAGTTGCACAAAATTTGTTCCTAAGAAAAATTGACTTCATGGGCCATTTAAAGGTTATTCATAAACTCCTGTACACATGTGCATTTCCAAACAAGCCTGGCGGACCTGAAGACCATTCGTGGTAATAACGTTCATTGGTCGACCAGTTTATTCCACTTTGGTTGCAGGTTCCCCGGGGGCGCCCTTTGGTCTGAAGTATAGCTCCTTCGTCAGCGTGGACACGAAGCACGGCATCTGCTTCTTCCTCGTCATGAACGTGTTCACAGAGAGGGACTCGTACTGTAGCGCCACCATGCGGTTGACCAGCGTGAGGATTCTGGTCACTTCCCAGCTGGCGCCGTAGGCTTCAAATGCGCGTACCAAAGACTGGATGAACCAGGCTCCGCTGGTTGCGTTCCGCCAAGACGCATAACCTGCATGCAACACGCCGGGAACCAGGAACAAATAAAAAATGTAAGGATATAGGCCTAAACGTATTAAAGCTATTAAAGTTATTTTATACCAATATAGTCGAACAATTCGGAAGCGATCAAGTCAGACCCAAAATCTACCAAACTGCACCAAAGCCCGGGTCAAGAATCGTATTATCCAACATTGGAAGATGTCCCTTTATAACTTTACCTTCTGGAGAAGAATATGCCATCAGAAAGTCTGCCTCAACAGGAATGGTCCTTGCCGCTTGATAGCCAATCTGTGCGTCCGGTTCATCGATGTCATGACGGTCTATAGCCACGCCCTGGTCCACCATTCCTCCTCGGCACGCCTGGATATAAGGCAAAAGAAAGTTAGGCCATTTCATAATATTGCTACATTGTAATTGTCTCCTTATGAAAGTAGACATGTAGTATACAAAATCATTTCGTTCAGCTACATTGTTCTTTGTATCCTTGAAAGGGTGTTCATAGAAAAGAAGGCATCAGGCATGTCACGTGCTCATTGGACAACTTCACAAGAGCTACTGAACAGAATTAAGACTCAACAGAGGATGCTACTAAAGATTGCATTCAGGATTGCGAGGAGAAAATCTATTAATGGCAAGAACCTTTTTAACCCTACAATATCTCACCAAACTCTAACTTTCTCATTCTTCTCCCCATGATCTACCCACCTGGAAAATGAACAGCTTTGGTTTGCCGATAAGACTCCGGCAGTTATCTCCACGGAAGGGTGTTGTGATTTCCCTGGTTGACATGGGTCCATCTGTGCCGTATATCTCACCCTCGCTACCGTGTGACATGATGGCGATCAAGAGGCAATCTGTATCACTGTGATCTTCCTTGCTGACTAAAAGGGGAGAGAAATAAAGTTGCACTTGCATATAGAAGACGTTAACTTCACGATCTTCTACTTGGAGTTTGAAGCCAGGTGCTAGCTAGTGTCCCTGAGCATGATACTTTGCAACAAGTGGCATAACCACGTAGGCAAACTGTGGTCATTTACTGGTTATTCGAGTCACAAAACATCGAGTCCGAGTCCGAGTCACCTCTCCCAAGTCCGCAATCAGGTCGAGTCCGAGTCTTCAAAATAATTTGTAATTATACTGTTGAAAAATATAAGTGATTTGTGGTAATTTTGGTCGAGTCCCCGGTCACGCATGTCGAGTCCAAGTCCGAAGGGTCGAGTCCGAGTCTGAGTCATTTGTCATCGTGACTCGAGTCCGTGTCCGAGTCATGGAAAATGGACTCGAGTCTGAGTCAAGTCACGAGTCATACAATTCTGTCTATAATACCCCTGCTAGTTTGGACCTTTATAAAACATCTAAGCTCCTGAGATGGGCAGTGTACAGTTCGATGTTGTCATTTAAAACACAGTAAGCGAGCTTGCCCAGGGACACCTTTTGTCTTTAAATTCAATGCACTTTGCATTATGTGAAGTGAAGGTAATAACAAAAGATTCTGCATATTCCGTACCCTGCACAGATCATCAAGTTGAATTTTTAAGACTGCATACTCTTATCAGTGATAACTACTCATTTTGAAATGCGGAATTTAAATCGCTTCATAACAAGTTAGCTGCTGCTTATGTTAGACTCACGCAAGTGCATTAGCCTCTTTATCTGGCCACACGTGGAATCCTGGAAGAGTTTCACCCGGAACCCCAGATCTTCCAGTGCCCTCCCCAGCCCGTCCACGTCCGTGCCCGTGCTCAGCCGCGTCGGCATGTCGGCGTCCTCCTCGAACGTCGCAATATTGATCAGCACCGCCGTCCCGCGTCGATAGTGGGACATGTCGTACCTATAATCGGCCAGTAAGGAGGTGGATAAGGCCGGTCTGCTCGGGTCTTCTTGGTTGTCGTCTTCGTCTCTGCTGCTGGTGAGATGCTCCGGAGACGGCATCTTTTGTTTCGAGGCGGAGCCTTTCCGCCTGATGCTCAGTTTTCTAAAAACAAATGTCATAAATACGAACGGTTGTGAAATTTGTTCAAAAGAAAACATTCAGATGAGGAAAAAAGGAATAAATAACTGTTGAAATTGTCACATATCGCGGTGGCTTCTACTACTTATGAACTGTTAGCCAGACACAGAGTATATTTTGCAATATGGTCTTCCCCTTGTTATCGTATTCCAAAGTTCACACAATATCTAAACCCAAAGTACACGCTATAAAAAACGACAGTTAATCCACGCCAAAAACACACACACATCCAAAATTATCATTTTCACCGTGCAGCAACATACCTAGCAAACGTCTTGGCGTATCCCTCAAATGTATCCTCTGACGTCATCGTGTCGTCATCGGTGTTTCTACCACCACTGCTATGATTACCGCTACCACACAAATGCCCAGGAGCTGTCCAAGAAACGAATCGAACCAATATTTACCAACTTAAAGAACACGGTAATGGCAAACGGTTTGGTTGGTTTTCAGACCCCGTTCATATTCATAATAATTTATAATTTATTTATGTATTTATTCTGTTACATTATGCACGTCTCTCTGAAAACGATATATCTGATGTTTTAAACATAAACAGTCTTATTTCAAAGGAGTGGAATTTCACTTTCTCTCTCGTTATATATATATATATATCACCTATAATTTAATAAAATTAATACTCCATTCAAGCGAACATTTACATAGGACTATAAAAACATTCGTAGCACAATTGATAGAATTCCGAACGATACATAACATAGCATTCAACACATAACACAGCAACAAGAAAGATATATTTGGAGTGAAAATTTATACTCTGTTAAAGAGTGAATGAATTCGGAAAGACAAATTATGAGTGGATTCAGTGGAAACTCAATTGATTCAAGTGCAAGGGCGGATCCAGGGCGCGGTACCAACGGGGGCCAAGAACCCCATTTTTTTTTTTAAAGTGACGTCGCAATAAAGGTAGGCACTGTGGATACCGCCATCTTCTCCTCAAAAAAAATGGTTAAAGTGGTCAGAAATTGCCTCAGATCGCACCACAGAGCATCTAGAATCCAAAACAAACCGGGGCCCTTAAGCGGGCCCCGAACTCCACGCCGTAATTTTGTTTACCCACTTTTTGGGGGACCAACATTTTGTTCCCCCCCCCCCAAAAAAAAATTTGTTCTGGATCCGCTCTTGTTCGAGTGAGACCTTTATATAATCGGCTGACTCGATAACATTTTACCCTCAACGTCTGGTCTTGTTTCTTTCGAATGGAATGGAAAGCAAACATTCACATCATCAGTCGTCGACAGTGAACGGTCTCAAAATGATCGAGATTTAGGTCTATAGTGCATTTTATGCTGTCGGTCATTGCTAAACTGTGGGTCATTTTCAATTTTGTCCAACTACCAGCAGAGGCTATATGTGCCCTGTTCGAACATAACATATAGGAACCTACCTATCATGTCTGATCCGACATCCTCCGTCTCATCTGCTCCGCGATCAGCCATGTCAGTTTGAGTATCTATGCTCTTTGAAACAAGACTCCTCATTGATGTCTTGCCACAGTTAAGGCAGCGAAATAAATTCCCGCACAGTTTTATGGTTTCAGTTGTATAGTAACCCTGACTCTCATCACCTTATCCACTTTCCTACCGAAGCGCGAGTTTATTGGTATGCTGGAATTGTTGCTGGTATACGTACCTGTAGAATATTTATAAATCCGTGTTTTTATTAACATAGGTAAGTACACTCGATTGTTCCTTCTTTATGGTGTTATTCATGTATGGGTTATAAATTGTGCAAATTTTGCACGCATGAACATTGTTTAACATAGACTGCATGCCCAATATGCCACGTCTTATATTAGGGATGTAGATTTAAAACGCGTGTGAGTATGCGGTAGAATATCCAACATTTGGTACGTGCTGAACCATAATGCATTCATATTGAGATGACTGATGTACGCAAATTTTCCCATTGTATTCAATAAATTAAGCCCCACGAAGCAGAATTTGTTGTCCAAAACTTCAGAGTTTTCGTGTCGTCTTCATTTCAACCCTAATTACACTTATTAATTGCAAAATGTAATACTCTTTCGTTATCCCATAGGAGCTTACAGAAGAGAACTAAGGATATCTATAATGCATTGAAGTATAAAAAAAAGTCATGTTCAAGCTATATTCTAAATGTCGTCACCAAATAATACTGGTTACTATCATTACGCAGTTTTTACAATTATACACGCATATGGCAATTGACAAACCAATTCTCTTTGCATTTTGACCAATTATCATTTCTCTATAACCATTGCAGGTAATCCCTTATAATACAGTCTGTCAAATTGTCAAAGCTATTTATTGTCCAGGCTCGGTAAAAACGAACTTGATCTCGGTTGTAATCATTTAAGCATGAAATGAATTGTTTATGCAAGCTGTTATGAAATTCTAGACGTTCGTTCTCTTTTAAACTGTGATGTTAAAGGGGTCCATGCGACGATTTTTTTTCTTGGGAACACATTTTGTGCAACTTTCCACTCCTATGAAAACCGGCAGAGTGGGTTGGTTATTCATTCAGACCGAGGACTTGGGACGATGGGGTGTGTGCACCACAGGGTGAGTAAAAAAAACCCGAAGCCCAAATGTCGGGACCATTGTTTTCGTGAAGTTCTGCATGTAGCACTTTCTAAATCTATCATATAAAAGCCCAATTCATAACATAAGCTTTCTTTATAGTTTTAGTACAAGAAATCACTCATGTACTTTTCAAGTTACGGAGTTGTAAACACAACCGCCGTTTTAAGGTTCTGTCCACGGATCACAAAAAGTTCAGTGTTCACATTAAAGGATGTGTGTGATTTGTTTTCGTTTTGCTAAAAGGACGCATACTTTTTTGTGATCCGTGGACAGAAAACGGTGGTTGTGTTGAAAACTCAGTAACAGTGAGTGATTTGAATGATGATTCTTGTACTAAAAGAACAATCAGCCGATTTTGTGCCCATTTTCCGGACGCCCCCGTTATTTGCATTTCGGATTAAATTTCATGACACCGAAATGTTCACATGGGTTAAATGGCAAGCATTACTAGGTAAAAGTACCAGTAGTTCATTGAATGAATTTGACGTTTGTCACCAAAAAAGTTTGGCAACACTGCATGAGGAAAGTCGGGGGTAAACGTCGAAGTGCATCACGTTTGGCAGCACCACTATAAAACAAAACCAACCCATTGACTTTTCATGTAAATCCTATATCAACGGCACCTACCTATACTTGTACCTGCACACCCCTGACCATGCAAGCGCTGCCTCGGCCATACTCCCACCGCTAATACCGCCTGTCCATCCTTCACGTGTGCGGTGGATGGCATTAGGCTACATGCAGTTAATTCATACGCATGGTTTAAATAACTTTTGTGATGATTGTTTTGAAATGGGGATCTTAGCTTCTACGTGCAGATTGCGTGATGATGCTCACCCTTCCCGATAATCCTAAGCCTTATTATATGGCCTTTAGTGGTGATGATTTTTTAAACATTGCCTTATCAGCTCCCAGACCTATATGTTCTAAAAACTCAATGGTTCTGAGTCCGGAATGGTAAATAGGCGATGAAAACTGACGTCACTCCCGGCACCCTGATTACATGGAGCAGTTGGTTTTCTTTTTATCCCGGACCTGGCTTTCAAGCCAGACAGGGGGGGGGGGGGTATATTCACCTTATTCCTACTGTGTGTCAGTGTGCCATTTGGGTTAGGTTCACTTTAAGTTCAGTCATCAACCTCAACCAAAAGGTGGTCTGTGGAGAGCAGACCGACGTCAAAAAAAATCTTTCCAATATGGATATTTACGAGTTCTCTGGAGAGCTCAGCTGAGCTCAGCACATATGACTCTATAACACGTGGGCCTTTCCACACTAAAGGGGTACAAAAGTGTGACATGGGATTGGGAAATGAAGCAGGATAACAATATCAAGTTGTTTGTCCTATTTTTCACTTACACAGTCCCACCCATTGCTGAGGATTGTGCTTTTGATGAATTGAAGTATTTCCTGGCAAATTTGATTTTATGCTCAAAGTGCTAACATGGACAGAAAGTTTGCCACGGGAATCGTGCAAGTTTTACCTGCAGTAGTTTTTTAATAATTTTGGCTTTATGGTTAAAAAAAAATGCCGACCTGAGGAAAAAAAACATGGCATATGTCATGTGCACCCGCTGCGCGCATCCTCTACCCCCTCCCCCATGAGCCACTTCAGATCCGCCCACATAGTGGCACATTTTGGGCTAATTCTTGTTTACGCAAACTTGGACATTATGAACTGTAGAAATATTTACTAAAATACGGAATCAAAAATATTAAGTATATATCATGCTTTAAATTTACAAATTGTTTGAAAATTGGAATTAATTGGAATTAAGCAATATACATTAGTGGACGAGCCCATGATTTCATCAGTCAGGCAAGCAAGATGGCGGCCGAACCCATGCTGAATCAACATCTGGCGAAACAAGATTTAGAAAATCTCGTAAGTTACATACTTCCCATTGAAAAAAATGAAAGCATGCCTCTTTTGATACAGTTTAAACATGGTGTGTTAATTTCATATCAATATTTTGTTTAAAATCGTAATTTGGTCGTTTTAAGGTCAACTCGTACGCGGCTGAGGTGAGGTGCGGGCTAGCCCCATAAATGTGGCCTATTTACTGGACTGCCTCCGTAAACATAGGCCACACGTCCACATGTACAAAAATCGTGTCGACTTTGCCAAATTTTGATTTTCACATTTAGTCTTAGTTTGTAGGATTTTTTGGCTTTAGAAGCATACTCACCCACTTTACAGGCTAGTCAGAAAGTGCTGCCTTTTTCAGATGTCTAATTTTTGTGAAATTTCATGTTGAAATTTTGATACGCAAACGTGTAAAAACAAATCTGGAAATTTTACGAAAAATATACATCTGAAAAAGGCAGCACTTTCTGATTAGCCTATAAAGAGGGTGAGTATGCTTCTTAAGCAAAAAACCGTACAAACTAAGCCTTAATTAATGTGAAAATCAAAATTTGGCAAAGTCGACACAATTTTTGTACATGTGGATGTGTGGCCTATGTTTACGGAGGCAGTCCAGTAAATAGGCCACATTTATGGGGCTAGGTGCGGGCCAACTCGTCATCATGTCATGTATAGTCGGACTCCCTATTATCGCGGCATCCCTATTATCGCGGCATCCCTATTATCGCGGCATGGGAAATTTCTCTTTTTACAGTGTCAAAACTCCTTCAAGTGGCGATTTTTATCCAGTTCACCAGTCATCAAGGATTTTCTACCGAAATGTATAAAAAGGACGATTAAAAAATGTTGTGTCTTTCGGGACTTTTAACGATTTTAATAAATATTAACGTTTTCCAAAACATGCAAAATTTTCCCTCACCGTGTCTGCTAAAAGGTACCGTTCATATTTTAACATAAATCTTTAATTGTGTTCTGTCCATGAAAGTTCCATTGTCTGGTTCCCATTCTTCAGCTGCAAATGTAAAATGAAGTCGAATGACGATATTTGCAGCGCGAAATCGTAACAACTTTTACGGGATCAAAATAAGCACCGCGCGTTAGCGAAAATAAAACGGCACACCGTGTAAAGTGAATGGCGCCCTCAATCGCGGATTAGTAGACTTGCCTCAGGGATTTGTGTTCTCCTTTCGGGGGAAGGGCAGGGTCTTAAGAAATCATCCTGCAGACATTTTGTCTTTAATCAACTTGAACGTTACAGGGAAAATATCAGACTTTATTCAGGGGGTGTTTTGGTCAAAGATAAACAATGAACACAAAAGTTGGGATCATTATAAAAACCACTTCCCGCATACCGCGATAATAGGGAGTCCACCTTCGTTCGCACACGCCGCGCATGTCTATTTTCACAGGCATCGTACACGGAATAAACCACACCACCCGTCAGATTTTTTTATATCAATTTAAAAAGGAAGAGTTATACTACACATAAGACAGGACAATTCAGGAAGGTTAGTGGGCAATCTCTATTCCGAACGAGAAACGTGATAAGTACCGCGATAATACGGCGTTCCATCCTACTCCTAGAACTATGAGGCTCCGCGTGAGCGGAGCGTCATAGATCAAGAAGCCCGCAAAATTGCCTGCAGCACAAAACACTAATAAAGTACAAAAACGTCCATCAAAAAGCGCGCACGCATGCTAGCGCCCTCATTTGTTTAGTTTTGGTTGGAACAGTGACGTCACTCCAGCCAACGGACGTCACGAAAGTGCTCAACCAATGACCAAAGCCGAAACATGTTTCTGGTAACTGGCGCGAAAACACGCTCGGTCATTGGATTAGCGACCGCGCCTTCAAGTAAGTGCGCGTGCGTATGAGGGTGGTTACTAAGCAAATCGTGCGTGCGCACTGCATATTAACGCTGCATAGACGTGATATGAGCGCCGAGAATAATTGTCAGGTCTAGGGAACCAGACTACACGCTGCACGGACGTACGTCATGTACGACTAGAATAGACTCGGCGGTGAGAAACTGATGAAAAGAGTCTACAACAACGTACAAGTTTAAATTTGCTTTAGAGTTTATTTTCCTGATTAAGGTCGGTCAGCATCGCATATGGAATTCCTGAACCCAGCGGCCCAATAGATAAGGACACACAAAAATTGGCTTCTCCAACAAGGTAAAAATATTGAAAATATTGGTCATAAATTTTTTCGCCCTGTTTTGAGCACTTCATATCCTGGACTCCCACCGTAACGTAGGGAGGAACGGGAGTCCACCGTAAGTTTTATGGGAAAAATGAGAAGAAATTATATGGGAAAAATGAGAAGAAAAAACCCCAAAACCATCCATTAATCTTCGAGTCACCATAATCGGCGCAGGTAATGCTTGCAATGCGCGTGTGTTGTCCAACGTAAAATTAATGCAAGTGCGTCGAAATAGGACCTCGTTGTTTTAGGGGGCCTGACGATACTACCATTTATCCTTAACTACACGCAGACGCCTCCATATGATCGTACCCCCCCCCCCCCCAAAAAAATTACCCCCTAAAAAAATTCCCTACCTACCTAGATCTATTTTGGAATGCCATGTAATCGGAAGAAGAAGTTTTGGGGGGGGGGGGTGGAGGGGGGCCTTATCGTCATTTTTGCAATGACTGACCTTCATTTAGACGAAACATGATGAAAAAAGTGGCATCAGGATGCAACTTTCTTTGCAAAATTTCTGAGTCCCAAAAAATGTTCAACAGCAAAATCAATCCACCCCTTCAAATATACACTACCTCCCCCCCCCCCCCATTTTTTTTAGGTTTTACCAAATAATGTTGCTTCGAACTTTGAATTGAGATATCAATTGATTTTGAACTGTGTGCTTTGTGGAATGCAAAACGGTTTCACACTTCTAAACATGTAAGCCAAGTCAATGGTAACACCACAGTTTTACCATCTTAAAAAGGGTCTGTACAAAAGATATTGCTCAATATTGCACGGCACTGCATGCCACCAGGATATGTGTATGAAATGGTTAACCCTAACTCCCTAGTAATTTTTGCTAGGATGCAACCTCAATCCTTCCAAATCCTCTGTTATTTCTTGAATGTGTTCCTTGGAGGGGTGACCACTGCCTGAATCCTTCAAAATCCTCCAGCAAACACTGCCAATATGTAGAGGCAGAGCCAGTGACATCCTGGAGCAGTGCGGGGGATTTCAAGTATAATCTAGGCCTAAGTTTATGCATGGCTGATCATAAACAACACAAGGTCCAGCCCAAGATCTTGACGTAGCATCTTACGAAATCAGCAACACACTTTGGCCATGTAACCTCAATCCTGCAAAATCCTCAATTTTGCAAAGAGTATTTTGGAGGATTATGGAAGGTTATGGTTAATTAATGTAAGTTGCATAGAAATAGATGGTTTAAATGGCAGTAGAATATCTTACAATATTTTCTCTCCATTTTTTTTTCTTTTTGAAGGATGCATCCAAATTGAACCCATTGTCACCGGAGGTGATAAGTCGACAAGCAACAATAAATATAGGTGAGTTATTGTTGGCACAGAAATAAGATAAACTATAATGATCCCACCCACTTTCATTTATTGGATAATATCAACCCTAACCACCCCAACCCTTCAAAATCCAACTGCATGGTTTGTTGGAATCTGTTGGAGCGAGTACTGCACTAGTAAACTGATTATGCTTTACATGGGGTCAGGCGTACCACCATAATCAGAGTCCAACAGTTCGGGTGTAGAGTTTACCATATGTTGTTGGATTTTGCAAGAGTGGGGAAGGTTCCTAGTAATAGTAATATAAATCACTCAATTGGATTAGGCTCAAGATTGGCCATTGTCATAATTTCCCCCAGATAGCGTTTTAAAAGAAGCTATAATTTGTTTTCCTAATTGATTTGACCAGGAACCATTGGCCATGTAGCCCACGGTAAGTCCACTGTGGTCAAGGCCATCTCCGGGGTCCAGACTGTCCGCTTCAAGAATGAGCTGATCAGAAATATCACCATCAAACTGGGATACGCCAACGCAAAGGTAAGGCAGTCTGTTAAAGGAAATGCACAACTTTTGCTTTTGCTGCAATTTTCAGAAATAAATGGATTTGGAGGATTAGGCCAAAAAAAATAAGTCTCCGGTTTCTGGTATGCGCGCGCGTCGCCGTAGCCATGCGCGTCGGCAAAATGAAAAAGTTTTTTTTTCAATGAAAGATGATGTCTCAAAACCGCCAAACTCACTGGTTTGACTGGAATTCTGCTGCTGCACAATTTTAACGTGTTTTTAGATGGGGTTATGATCGAGAATAAGCTTTATGTGGCCTCTCTGGACTCCCATATATTTGCACTAAGTTTAGTCGGGCACCATTTGCAGTCATTGGTCGACATTTGATGCAAAAAAGTCAGGTAAAAAAAAAAAAGCTGCGTCGCCGCACCACTTTTTGGACAAGCTCCATACCAGAAACCGGATACTTTTTTTTTTTGGCCTTAGTATGTTATAGCAAAATATTGTTAAACTGACTTGTTTCACTTTTTGGGCTTGTAGATGCTGGAAAAACAAAGAAAACCAATCATGTTCTTATAGTATAGTGTGATATATATTGCTTTTCACTGTTTCTGTGCTGATTTTCATGTTAATTACTGAAAAGAAAATGATACGTGTTCGGGTATTAACTACCTTCTTGGTTTGGCCTATGGGCTCCGTGCGCCAACAAAAGAGGGTGTCCTTTTACCTAGCAATGACGTCCCATGGGCGGGACATTTCATTGGTTGACGCGCACCATTCCTTAGGTGTGACGCACGTACACCAGGGGATGTGAACTATGTACACGCAGTGGCCGCGCTTCTGGGCAAAATTGCAGTCAGGCAAGATGGCGTCAGTCTGTCATCCCCAACTGTACTTTCTTTGCCGGTGAGGGGGTACTTGTGGACGGAGCGGATAGTGCTCGTTGTATTAATTCTCTATGCATGTATTGTTCTTTACATGATATTTGAATATATTCTAAGAACACAGTCGCGTTATTATTTGTTTGAAATCTATTCATTTCTTATGTTAACCCGTGTTGATCTTCAAATATATTCTCTTAAATTTGTTGTTTCAATTATTTACATGATTGTCTTATTCTATCCTCTTGTAAATCAGACAGTGTTAGTCTGAGGACGTTTGTGTTTGATATTGACATGTTTTAAATAACCTGGAGAAATGAAAATGAAATTGAAATATTCGTACTAGAATGCCGAGACCAAACAGAGAATTATACCAACCTTCCCGAAATGTTTTCATTTTCAAACAACTTTTTTCTCTTTCATAATCATAGATCTACAAGTGTGACAATCACGCGTGCCCTCGTCCCGGCTGCTACCGATCAGCCGGCAGTAACAAGGAAGACGTCTTCCCCTGCGACAGAACGGGCTGCAGTGGCAAATTCAGACTCTTAAGGTGAGGTTTCATTCATTTCTCCAAGTTTCATCTCTTATCAATTTCCTTTGAAATTCCCATAGACTTTTCACACATTTACACACATACTGGAATTTGTATCCTTGTGGAGCCATTTCTTTGTTCTCATGTACTGAAGTTTTTGAGTTTGAAAGTACAGTTTCAAAATGGTCTTATTTTAACCAGAATTAATTTCCTTGGCTGAAATTCGACATAATATCCCTTTTCTAGTTTTTGAGTAAAATCCATATATCTATTTCATGAAAACCTTGTGGTTCATCTATAGAAATTGCCCTGTGGAGACGTATACAATCTTTTGTTCCCTATTGTGTGCATGTCTCCAGAGGGTACGGTGTATCAGATCGTCTTGAATTGGGTGTGTAATGTGTTTTGTCAAAAACAGACCCTCTCAGGGCAGCTATTTGATAAAGACTTTACACAATATTGTTTTTAAAAAAAATAGGTCTTACCCTTTTTTAAGAAAGTTTAATAATTGAACACTGACTTGCATTTGTATTCGGCAAAATTATGCCCGTTTGAAGTTCATAATGTCGAAAAGGTGAAAACAAGAGAAATTGATTGTTTGGGATGTAATGATACACCCCGACATATCATCCATAATTTTTTTTTGAAAGAGGCAAAATCATGGGTTGAAACCTTCAGAGTATTTTGTAGACATACCAATATTTAGGATCACAAATTTGCCCCCAGAAAAGCTGAAAATCGGAGAAGAAAATCACTCCCTGTTTTGGGGTAATATCTCCATTTCAAGGTCTGCCCAGCAGCGTCTGGTTTTTGATAGAAAATATCACATGTATTTTACAAATGTCAGAATTACTCTCAGGATTTCATTTGTATTTTATCAAAATGTTCATTTGTGCCCACAGGCACGTTTCCTTCGTGGACTGCCCAGGTCACGACATTCTTATGGCCACCATGTTGAACGGTGCCGCTGTGATGGACGCTGCCTTACTACTCATTGGTATGTTCACAAACAGTTTATTGACCCAAATATGAACTCCATCTACGTACACTGTACTGCGACGGAGGCCAAGAAATAAACATCTCAAAACCACGAGGAAAAACAATACTGCAAAATATCTCCAACTTACTGTTGTGAATTTTGTTGAAACTGGCCATATACATCTGCAGTGTTTATTTTGCCATAATTTGATTAGTTTACTCTTGAATCTTGAGAAATAAATCGATAAAATGTCTTCCCATATGGCCACCCCCATCAGTCCTCCCCAAAGCTCATAATATGGTAACACTTCCCTTTTTCAATATTATTTTCAAATAATTTTCCCCCTAAATCTTCCTAATCATATTCACACTCTTTTCATTGTAATTTTAATTATTTCTGATATTTTCCTTTTGCATTAACTTTATACATTTGTATGTTTTAAGCTATCTATAACTGTAAAAATGTCTCAATTCGGCCTTTGGCAGCAATGACGTTTTATTTTAATAAACCACTTAAAATCAAACAAAGAAATTCTTTGATTTGGAAATTCTTTGTTCTTTACTTCATGTGTTCGCAGCACTCATGTCACCTTTTTCAACCCTAACCGCCCTGAATCCTCTAAAATCCTTTTTGCAAATTGGAGGAATTTGCAGGATTGAGGTTACATGGCCAAAGTGCGTTGCTGATTTCGGAGTACACACTGTGTCAAGGCCTTGGGCCGGACCTTGTGTTGTTTATGCTCAGCCGTGCATAAATTTAGTCCTTGATTGTACTTGACATCCTCCGCACTGCTCCAGGATGTCACTGCCTCTGCATCAGCCTATTGACAGTCATAGCCGGATGATTTTGCAGGATTCAGGCAGTGGTCACCCCTCCATGGACCATATTCAAGAAACAACGGAGGAATTTGCAAGATTGAGGCTATATGCTAATTTTCCATGAGGCCAGTTGGAGGATTTTGCAGGATTGAGGCTACATCCTAGCAAAAGCCCTAGGGAGTTAGGGTTTTAATAGTGACGCTAATAGTGCAGCGTATTGCACTCACTTTTCCTTGTAAAATTCCCTAGTCGCCATACAATGCAATACGTGAACCAAAACATTCACTCAGGTAACTGGGGCTTGTTTTCCTCTTTTTTTTCCTTCTCAATCATACAGCCGGTAATGAGTCCTGCCCCCAGCCCCAGACCTCAGAGCACTTGGCCGCCATCGAGATCATGAAGCTGAAGCACATCCTGATCCTGCAGAATAAGATTGACCTGGTGAAGGAGGCACAGGCTAGGGAGCAGTATGATCAGATCCTCCGATTCGTCCAAGGTAAGACCAGTAACATGAGACTCTGTAGCCGGAATTCCGGTGTTTTTTTAAATCTCACAAAATTCCATTTTTTTTTCTGAAAAAAATACATATTGTAAGGATTGCGCCTACATATTGTAAGGATTGCACCTACATATTGTAAGGATTGCGCCTACATATTGTAAGGATTGCGCCTACATATTGTAAGGATTGCACCTACATATTGTAAGGATTGCACCTACATATTGTAAGGATTGCACCTACGTATTGTAAGGATTGCGCCTACATATTGTAAGGATTGCACCTACATATTGTAAGGATTGCGCTTACATATTGTAAGGATAGCACCTACATCATATTGTAAGGGTTGCGCTTACATATTGTAAGGATTGCGCCTACATATTGTAAGGATTGCGCCTACATATTGTAAGGATTGCACTTACATATTGTAAGGATTGCGCCTACATATTGTAAGGATTGCGCCTACATATTGTAAGGATTGCGCCTACATATTGTAAGGATTGCGCTTACATATTGTAAGGATTGCGCCTACATATTGTAAGGATTGCGCCTACATATTGTAAGGATTGCGCTTACATATTGTAAGGATTGCGCCTACATATTGTAAGGATTGCGCCTACATATTGTAAGGATTGCGCCTACATATTGTAAGGATTGCGCCTACATATTGTAAGGATTGCGCCTTCATATTGTAAGGATTGCACCTACATATTGTAAGGATTGCGCCTACATATTGTAAGGATTGCGCCTACATATTGTAAGGATTGCGCCTACATATTGTAAGGATTGCACCTACATATTGTAAGGATTGCGCCTACGTATTGTAAGGATTGCGCCTACGTATTGTAAGGATTGCGCCTACGTATTGTAAGGATTGCGCCTACGTATTGTAAGGATTGCGCCTACGTATTGTAAGGATTGCGCCTACGTATTGTAAGGATTGCGCCTACGTATTGTAAGGATTGCGCCTACATATTGTAAGGATTGCACCTACATATTGTAAGGATTGCGCCTACATATTGTAAGGATTGCACCTACATATTGTAAGGATTGCGCCTACATATTGTAAGGATTGCACCTACATATTGTAAGGATTGCACCTACATATTGTAAGGATTGCGCCTACATATTGTAAGGATTGCGCCTGAATATTGTAAGGATTGCGCACGCGCAGCGTCGTTCGTTGAAGTAGTCTTAAAAACAAGTCTTTGTTGTTGCCGAGCCTGCATGCGATACAGGCGGCCAACGTACTTGCACGCAGTATACAACGGCGCTTTGCGTGTTGCTTCGCACACGTTGAACACCCCATGTGATCTCTTATATCCAATCAAGATCAGGCCAACTTGATCAGAATTCTGCTCCTGTTTTGATTTTTGACAGGGACCGTTGCGGAGGGAGCGCCAGTTGTCCCCATCTCGGCTCAGCTCAAGTACAACATTGAAGTCATCTGTGAATACATCACCAAGAAAATCCCCATCCCTGTCAGGGACTTCACCTCAGAACCAAGACTTATCGGTGAGTCTGACCGACGGCATCCAGAGATTTCAAGCTTCATCAAAAAGTATCAGAAGTACAGAGATGTTAGACCAGAATCATGCGAAAGTTTGTGGTAGTAAGGCTACTCGGCGCGAAAGCAGACGGAAATGTGAATTTTTTAATTGGCACTGGGTGTTCGCAAAAGTTGAACACACTTCAACTATGGCAATGTTATCCGACGTCAAATATGCTTCACATTCGCATCTGCCAGAAGTAAGAACAGGTCTTAACCCTAACCCACCTCAATCCTCCAAAATGCTCCTGGTGGTTTTGGAGGATTGAGGATAGACGGTGCTTGAGAAACATGAGGATTTTGGAGGATTGAGGATGAATGGTGTTTGAGAAACATGAGGAATTTAGAGGATTGAGGATGAATGGTGTTTGAGAAATATGAGGAATTTGGAGGATTGAGGATGAATGGTGTTTGAGAAACATGAGGATTTTGGAGGATTGAGGATGAATGGTGTTTGAGAAACATGAGGATTTTGGAGGATTGAGGATGAATGGTGTTTGAGAAACATGAGGATTTTGGAGGATTGAGGATGAATGGTGTTTGAGAAACATGAGGATTTTGGAGGATTGAGGATGAATGGTGTTTGAGAAACATGAGGATTTTGGAGGATTGAGGATGAATGGTATTTGAGAAACATGAGGATTTTGGAGGATTGAGGATGAATGGTGTTTGAAAAACATGAGGATTTTGGAGGATTGAGGATGAATGGTGTTTGAAGAGGAGGATGATTTTGGAGGATTAAAGATGAATGCATTTTGAGAGGCAGGACTGTCTTACGATTTTGAAGGATTCAGGTGCTGGGTATCCTTCATTTGAACATAAGAGCAAACTTTTTGAGGATTTTGGAGGATTGAGGATGGTTCCTAACAAAAAGGGCCTAGGGGCTTAGGGTTAAAGTTCATTATGCAATGCGATAATCTGACATACTTTGTCAGACTCCTTCTTGCCAACTCCAAAGATGATCAATTTTGAATTTGCTAGTTGTAATTTACCTTTAATTTTACGAAATGTTCTTTTGTTATACAGTGATTCGATCCTTTGACGTCAACAAACCAGGAAGTGAAGTCAAAGACCTAAAAGGAGGCGTGGCTGGAGGCAGCATATTAAGGGGGGTGCTGCGGGTATGTATATCTCCCTGCAACTTCAAAACTATTGCTGCTTAATATTGTACATAAGCCTGTTTGACCTAATACTAAATGTTTCAATCTCTCCATGGCCAAGGATCTCAAAATATGATAATGCTTCGTCTGAGCATTCACAGCAGTAAGGAATAACTAAGGGGCCATTCAGAATTTTCAATGTTTTAAAATTTCGACCTTTTTTCCAAATTATTTTGACCCACCCACCCACCCCTAATTTTGATTCATAAAAAACTGAACATGTACATTTACATGCACTTGCATGTACAGTGTGTACATATACTTGAACATGTACATGTATACCCATGTACATGTACATGTACATGTGTACCCATGTACATGTGTGTCTAGTTCAGTGACGGCGTGAAGTTGTCGGTCTTCCTCTTTTGCAGTGGTGGCCTTCAGTTTTCTTGTATTTTACCAGCTGATATGCTGTTTGGAAAAACAGGTTGCAGTCTTGGAAGCCACAAAGATGACCCGGGTTTTGTCATTATCTGGAATTAGCCCCATAAATGCGGCCAATTTACTGGACTGCCTCCGTAAATAAAGGTTACACTGCCACCATGTACAAAAAACATGTCGAACTTTGACAAATATTGATTTTCACATTTAGGCTTAGTTTGTAGTTTATTTTTGCTTTAGAAGCATACTCACCCTCTTTATAGGCTAATCAGAAAGTGCTGCCTTTTTCAGGTGTCTATTTTTCGTGAAATTTCCAGATTCGTTTGCACACGTACGTTTGCGTATCAAAATTTCCACATGAAATTTTACAAAAAATAGACAGCTGAAAAGGCAGCACTTTCTAATTAGCCTATAAAGGGGGTGAGTATGCATGCTTCTAAAGCAAAAATGAACTTCAAACTAAGTCTAAATGTGAAAATCAAAATTTGACAAAGTTCGACATGTTTATGTATATGGTGGCAGTGTGGCCTTTATTTACGGAGGCAGTCCAGTAAATTGGCCACATTTATGGGGCTATTTCTGGATGAGGTGGATGACATGTGACATACGAGGTTGTGCCTGTCACGTGAGGTAGCTGAGAAAAACATTCCCTCGTACCCCCTGCCCTGTTTGCAGGCAGGGGTACGAGCGAAAGAAAAACATCAGGTTTGGGCAGTCATCACATCACAGGCTGCGGTCCTCATAGTCTTGGAGTCCAGTGGTTGAATAGTCCAGTTTTTATTGCGATTGGTAATCGACATCCGCGGCGTGCTATAGAGCCGATCTAGTACACTGGTACCCTGCTACCTCTGCACGGCCTAACCACTAGATACGCCCGGCATCCAAGTTTATTGAAAAACCACCCCCCTCTCATGCCACAGTGGGTCTATATATATACACGTACATGACGTACATGTACAGTACATACAGGGGACCAAGTTGGAAAAGAAACACGCATCGCGATATCGGAACGCTTGCGCGTTGTTCAGGCAAGTCAAAAGATCTATCTTTCTTTGGTTTTTTTTTCCTTTTTCCCATGGAAAGTGAATTTCGATTTTCAATTATTAAGCTTGACCCACCCACCCACAATTTGGAAAAAAGATCGAAATTTTAAAACATTGAAAATTCTGAATGGCCCCTAAACTTGCCAAAAGTGATATCAAGAATTGTTCCTGAAAAAAATGCTTTCCCGTACATTTACCCCAGAATAGGTACGTTGGGTGTACATCTAGTTATTTGGAATAGTTTGCCAACCTTGGGAGTATTTAACGAACTGGGTTATTGCTTATTGTAGGTGGGCCAAGAGATTGAGGTCCGTCCCGGCATCGTGTCCAAAGACAGCGAGGGCAAGCTGCAGTGCAGACCCATCTTCTCCAAGATTATCTCGCTCTTTGCTGAGAAGAATGACCTCCAGTATGCCGTCCCCGGCGGGCTCATTGGTAAGTCAATCTTCTCAAAGTCCCACCTAACCCCAACCCTAACACCCACTTCAATTTTTTTTTTCGGCCACTTTTCCAAATCCAAAGGAATATATTTCAGTTGAAGATAATCAGAAAGCTGTTGAATTTAATAACTTGAACCGAAGGACTTAAGGTTATACTGCCCTGAGCATCGAAGTTCAACAGATGTTGCCCAGTCTTGGCTTTTGATGAATTGGACCTAACCTTAACATTAACCCTACGGTGTGAAAAATCATGTTAAAATTTGAGGAGTCGAGACTGTTAGGGTTAGTAAAGTTGAACTCAAACTCCCAAGGCAATACGACGATGAACTAGTGGTGTGCTTGAAAGACGGTCTTATCAAAACTCAGGATGACAAAAAAAAAAGGCAACCTGGTAAATTCCTTCTATTGTCAGGAACTCTAGTCCTTAACAAAACTGAACAGTGTGATTACTGGCAGTGTCTGAATGGCTTTATAGCTTTACGGTTTTAACTGCAACTTTTGCGAACGTCATCTGTCACGCCTTAAAATGCACATAAACATGGAATCTATTTTGGTTGTCCATGGATGAAGCCTGCTGAATAGCTTCACACAGTAAAGCTATAAAGCTCTTCAGACAACTTCCAGGATTTGCATTTTGGGGTTAGGGTTTCTTTTAAGTTTTCCCGTACTAGCCCTAAATGCACACCACTAGACCTAACTCCCCAATCTTTAAATCTGTTGTCCTGATGGTCCTTGCTTTGTTGCCTGCTTGCCCCAGGTGTGGGTACCAAGATTGACCCGACCCTCTGCCGAGCCGATCGTCTCGTGGGCCAGGTCTTGGGAGCTGTCGGAGCTCTACCGGACATCTATACAGAGCTGGAAATCTCCTACTTCCTCCTGAGACGTCTGCTGGGAGTACGGACCGAGGGAGACAAGAAAGGTGCTAAGGTACGAGACCGGGAACAGAGCCATGGAATCGCCTTGCAGAGAAGTTGTTGAGCAGTTTTCATAAGCATCTATTCAAAATATGACTCGACAACTTTTGAATTGAAAATGGTTTCCTAGAATATTGTTTTCTCAGAATAAACAGCATTCACAGAGCTTAAAACTATCAGGTTAGTTGTTAAGCACTCGTCTTTAGATTTTGAGCACTTTTGCTGCTTCAGATGAAAAAAACGCACAAATGACCAGTGATCTACCCTAAGTTTAAATTCCCCTCGGATATTAAACATGTACAGATGGTTATTCCTAGTATGGAAACCCGGTGAAGAAAAATTGTTCCCATAATTAACTTATCCGTACAATGCTTGAATCTGTTTCATACTCATTAAAATGGGTAGAAGTGTGGTACACGTACCTCTTTCTGAAAATACAGTAAGTGAAAAAATGCATGGAGAAGTAATTGAATCGGACTTTGGGCTAAAAACTTACCACCGTCTGTGTGTTTGTGTACCCACAGAGAGTATGTGGGTCCAAGGACAAACTCAGTAGGGAACTAGTCACCAGCAATATGCAGCACATGACATTCTGCGCCAAGTTCGAGCAAGGACCATTTCGACTAGTGATTGATTTGTAACGTTCCTTTAACAGGCCTGCGCACAAATAGCAACGTGGGAACATCTCCAGTCAAATGCGACTATTAGTTACCAGCGATGCAACCAGCCCCAGTAGGTTGGTTCCAAATAGTCGACTAGCGTAGTCAACCATCATCGACTAGACAGAGTTCGGGCTAACTTTAGTTAAACCATGGTTAACCAATGGTCAACAATGTTTCTTGCGCGAACCAGCCCCTGGCTGGTACAGTCGACTCTCGTTATTACGAGGTTCTCCGGACTTAGTTAATTTCCTTGTATTATCCGGAAGCTCGTCGTAATGCGGAGAGCTATTTTCCACACGATCATGTGCACAAACTGTATAAGAATCTGTGTAATGTTCCTTGTTTACAGGTGCAAAAGCTGAGCAAAGGGGAGGCCCTCATGGTCAACATTGGCTCTCTGTCCACTGGTAGCCGTGTCCTAGCGGTCAGGGCCGATTTGGCTAAGATCGTACTGACCAATCCCGTCTGCACGGAGATCGGTGAGAAGATTGCACTCAGCAGACGTGTCGAGAAACACTGGAGGTAAGCAGTTGCTGGTCCTAGAGTAAAGATGCGACTTTGCGTTTAATTTTGTAAACATTAAGCAAATTTATTAAGAAACGTTTAAATGCATGTTTAGTTATTTCACAAAAGCTGACGTTTGCCCATGATGTCTGTAGACCGGCATGATTGCATAATAAATCAACAATGAATGACATAACAAATATCAGTAGGTCATTGAAAAAGTAAAAACTGTTTTATGTCGGGTACTTGTAGCCAACTCTACAAATTACTAAGTAACTTCTCGGACGATAGAAAAGAAAGGTTTTGAATGTCATTTGCGGTGGATTTTAGAAATGAAAACAAGGCCAAATGGGAAAAACAAAAGCATATTTACTTTGTTTATGACAGAGTTTGTGCTTGAAAACGTAAATTATTTCAGATAAAAACAGTTCCCCAACATAAGCTTAGATTTCTTTTTTTTTTGCTCTTTAGTTTGTAATTTAAAGCTTTTTTTTTAAATAACCAAATTTTCCAATAAGGAGTTTTTAGAACTGAGA
This sequence comes from Patiria miniata, assembly GCF_015706575.1. Lineage (NCBI taxonomy): Eukaryota > Metazoa > Echinodermata > Asteroidea > Valvatida > Asterinidae > Patiria > Patiria miniata. The sequence goes on along the minus strand of NW_024037052.1, from coordinate 12,391,004 downwards.
CGACGATTTGTGCAATGAAATTTGAAAACCTGTAACTCTACTCTCCGAGACCCTCAAGTATACTACAGTTTTATTTGACAGATGTATTACATTTACATTTGTTGTTCGTTTCCTTTAGATTGATTGGCTGGGGACAAATCCGTAAGGGGATCACAATCAAGCCGACGGAATCATGAGATGCTGCCACGTAGGTCCACACTTAATCCTCATTGCCCCCTAGATTGCTCATACATCGTCGCCATCTTGGTCTTGCACCCAGAAGTGTACTATTAAAATAGACTGACAAATTCGTCATCATGTCAAATGCACCAGCCTATGTCTGGAATTGCATCTGAAGTACAGCGATGGCTACAACGTTTAAAGAATTATTGATTAAAGGGAAAATACAACATTTGCAAACATTGAAGAATAAAACTACCACGTTTTTACGAAATACCTTACTAGAATGTTGGTAAATGACAATCTTAAGCATCCTGTAAAATTATGGCACCTGGTGTCAAGTCATTTTCAAGAAAATGGTATTTTTGTATACATTTCCAACGGTGGTTGGCCGACCACCGTTGGAGAAACCTAACTATTTTTCAACTACTGCTCCTAATTTAATTTCAGTCCAAATGTTGTTTGCTATTGGTTACATGTTTATGAACGGGTGCAGGCCAGCTAGACTGGTTCCCTTACCTTACAATTTTCCGACATCTATAAATTGATCCATTTTATCTTTAGTGGAGTCAGGGAACCAGACGACTTTAACGTTTTTGTTTTTCTTGATTTTTCCAGCATTTTCGAACACAAAACTTCAAACATGTCAGTTAAACAATATTTGATCTATTATACTAACCCCTCAAATACTTCATTTCTGAAAATTACAGCAAAAGCCAATGATGTACATTCCCTTTAAGCAGTCCTTTTTGTGTTGTACATTCTCAGTAACAAAAGATGTAGCTATTCATATTTCAAATTGAAGTAGAAGATGCCCCGAAATTCTCTGAAAAAAGCACCCTAACCCACCTGCTATCTGAACAGTCACAGACAGTCAAAAAATCAATCCTCTTCCCCTGCAATGCCTTTTACACAGGCTAGTCACCAACACTCGGATCATATTTCAAGCAAGCACTGTGACTAGTCAAATTCAGTCAACAGACAAAAACAGGCAAGAAGTAGGCACAGCTGGCTTATCAATCACCTACAGTCAAAGCATAGCTATATCAAGTTTAACACAAACAGTCACAGCCAGTCAATCCTGCTTTATGTAGGCTGGGAGCTCTGAATTGTTGAAAACAGTCACTTGATTGATTTTGACTGATAGGACAACTTGGCACAGAATGCATATTTGCATAGGAGGGTTAAATATTAATTTAAGACACATGTTTCTGAATTACAAAACAGTAGATGCCTATTATTCTTTGTAACAGACAAAAGACAAAATCTGAACCCCCTTTCTGAATCCGATTTTTGTACATTAACTTCCAATCACTTTCGAAAGCAGAAGTATTGGGGGGGGGGGACTTAACATAAAATTTGAAGACAGAGTATAGACAGTAGTACTTGTTAGTGTATACACCTCAATACTCATTTATTCATTAGTGGCTTTGAAAGGTTCTACTCATCAACACGTATCGACAAAGCAACTTGTCAGGATACTTTACATTTCCTAGACTGTAAATTATTACTCTATCCCCGTTCTAAGTTTCTTATTATATTACAAGGTTGTTTTTTGGCAATCCAATATGAACATACTTCTAAAGCCACCCCAGATGGTTTTGACATAATGAGATCATGAGTGCATTTGTGCAGACAACATAACCTGAGAATGGTATGGTATTGCTATTCTTTTTCTTTTTCTTTTGTGCATTTGAAAACATCTGCCACTTCCACGTCAGTGCGTATTAAATTTCCACATCTTCGTGTTGCGGATGCACTTTAATTTAATAACCCCAACCCTGCTGAATCCAACAGGATCCAACTATATCATATACCCTATGGAGCCTGTTGGATTGAGCAGTTAACCCCTTGTGTACATTCCTGATGCAAAATGTTGGATTCAGCAGGCAATTGAACCGCATTTTAACGCGATGTTGGACTCCGTTGGATTCAACAGACAACTGAAAATAAGGCACAGTGGATCGAGAAAGAAACTCCGGTTAGACTCTGTTGGATTTAGCAGGGTAGTCCTGAGGAACTACTAGGGGATTAGGGTTATGAGTTGACACAGTTTTGTCATGACCCTTATTAAAATAAATGGATGAGTCGATCAGTACATGAAATGGAATACACGTCTCTCCTTACTATTGCCAAAATGGTGAAGTTTTGCTATATTTGAGTACGAACACGGCTTCTTCTAGTATGTTATTCTAATAGCTCTATTGGTAGTTCATGATATATTTCTGTTTTAATCATGCAAATGATTTGATGTTCTTTTTTGAGGAGAATGTTGGATTCTTCAGGGCATTTCTTGTGATTTAGTTTAAAAAGGTTAAAAGAAGTACTAACTTCGGTCTGTCTTGTATCCAACGAATTGAAATTAATTCACTCGCTAACAGATGACTGTATCAGCGTGTGTCACTCATTTTAGGGCTGTCTATCTTCGAATAATTTAATATTTAAGTACTCGAAACTGCGTTTAACTGAAATTTCGGATATTCGATACTGCCAGCTGCAACTACATGCCGCAGTGGTCAAAAGTTGCACGCAGAGCTCGCCAGTTAAAGCTACAGTCCATCATTTGCAGCTATCCAAAAAGTAACTGACGTAATTATTGTTGAAAAACATACTTGGTTTAAAGATAGTAATGGACTAAACTCCCTGTGAAATTATTCTTTCTGGCAAGCTGTCATTCTGAAGAAATCAATGAAAGAAGGCCATTTCCAACGATGTTTCTAAAGATGCATTCTTGGACATTTCCGTTAGTAGGTTGTATTTAATTCGTCAAAGCGCGCGCAAGCATTGACACGCGCTCGGTTGCTATAATTCCTTGGTTCAGTGCGGGACATCATGTAGCTGCAATCGGCTCGGTGAGAACGTGTCTCGGACGCTGAATTCAGGCCAACTTCAAAACATAACTCAGCAACTTTTGGTTTGAAATCGAGATCCTAGAATATTTTTTTTCTCGGAATATACAGCATTCACTGAGCTGAAACTTCATCAGGTTAGTTGTTCAGCACCCTTTTTTAGATTTTGAGCACGTTTGTTGCTTCAAACTAACATAATGCACAAATTACAAATGATGGAAGCTACCTTTTAAAACTTTTGTGCGGTGATCGATATGGGGCACTGGAGTGTTTTGGTGTGAGTACTTTACAACTATCAAGGGCTTCAAAACACAAAAAAATGGTACCTGACAATAAATCACCCCAACTTTACTAAACAATAACATCACAGTCGTGTGGTACGTAGTATTTTGGTTTTCGCATATTCAAACCGGCACAAAGCTATTCGAATATCGGGTTGATGATAGAAAATTCAAGTATTTGGCAAATTGGGGACAGCCCTTACCCATTTTATGTTGTGAAAGTCATTTTGCTTTTACTTTTGATGGAATTCTTGAGCAAAATGGAGACCAGTTAGGCTTATCTTTTTCTTTTACTCAACTGTCGATTTATTTTATCATGATTCGTTCATTCAGCCGCCTAATCTCCTCTTAACATTTTCTGTCTCTACATCTCTATATCTCACAACATTGAGGAATGAAATAATAAATTAGCCCAAGATATTTTACAAGACTTGTTGATGATATACACATCAAATAAATATTTGGTGATACAAATGGTAAAAATGTTGTACTTTGACCTTTATTTGACCTTTGAACCTACTTTGACCTTATTTAGTATGATGCGTAAATAATAATTTTCGATTGATATCACGTTACCCATCTCCATTATGATTATCACGATGAGTATTCCCAAAACGTAGAGTGTGGACTTTCGTCATTGATTGCTACAGTAGTCGTAAATCGGGCACAATTAGGTCCCCAGCACTGTCACCTTAGTTCTAGTGACAGCACGTTCTGTTTGTTTAGTCTTATCTGGTGAACTTCTCGACAAGCAAATCAAACACAATACCTGTACGTAATAGCCCCTATACAATAAACTGTTTACATCTGAATCTGGGACTCCCATGCATTATTGTTCATTGTGCGCTATACTTTACAAATACTCCCTGACAACAGGATTCAAAATTTGGCATCTCTGCATTAGGTTTGTATACTCCTTGGCTGTTGACACCAGACTATGTTATCTTATCTACAGGTCATTTCTGTTCTTCTTCCCAAACTCTGTGATGTGTGTCTGTATGAGAACGGCAGCTAGCCAAAAGTTCATTCTAATGATCAGTAATATGCCCATTTGGACATAGTAAAAGACTGTGTGCATATTGAGTATTATTGTGGCTTAGGCTTCCATATTTGCAATTGGAACACTACAGTGGCTAGTCGTAGCCATACACAATAGTGTCCAGTTTTAGCATTATGGAGCGCACTGGTCCAATGGTTACAGTGCCCCACTCATGTGCAATGGTATGTGGGTTTAAACCCTGACTGGGAAACTCGATCCTTGTGTTCTTGGGCAAGACACTTTACCACAAGTGCCTGTCTCCACCCAGGAGTCCAAGTGGGTACCTGTTAGGGGCAGAGACAAGAGGGCGCCGATCTCGATCCACTGCAGTAAAGTGGTCTCGTGGCCCGATGAACAAGGGTCATAATTGTTGTGAAGCACTTTGAGACTTTGGTATGAAGTTGTTTGTTATATCAGAATTTTGTATTAAGAGGAACATCGGGCCCATTCATTGTGCACATAACTGCACAGTCGAGATCAAGGCTTCATGTTTGCTATACCCAGATTTGTATTAACAGTGTTTGTACTAACCAGAGTCGACTGTATAAGCACCATATCATCGTTATTGTTATTGCGAAGTTGAAGGAAGGGTCATGCACACTTTTACATTGGTGTCCAAATCTGCAAGAGGATACAAGGTGATCTTGTTTACACAGCGATTCAAATTATCGATAACAAGTGTACATATCAAACAACCACCTGTTGTATAAAACCGAATCAACTGTGATTGCTCGACATCAAAGAAATTATTAGAAATGCATACACCATAAATAATAGACATTTGATATTACTACAATAGATCGTTTATCCTACTTCCTATTTTCCTAAATTTAAGTTTACTTAAAGTAAACTTAAATTTTTGTCATGCTGTTATACTATCATTTTACAAGTTAGTAGTTTCTTTCAAGCTAATAACGTGCAATCCCTCGAAACACACCTTTGTGTCCCATTTAACCTTATTTACATTTTTAGTTCTGCCATTTTCATGGGTATTTTGGTGTCTTGTTGGTTTTTATGCTTATGCAAATTTTCATATTCATGAGCAAAAGTTTTCAGGCCGAAACCTCAATGTTACAGCTAATTCAGCACCCAAAAATGCCTGATTTTTTTTTTTATTTTTCGTTGTCCTAAATGTTCTTGTCTTTGGTGATTCGTTGTTGTGTCAGTACATGGCAGTAAGCCATACAGCAAACCTCTCCCATAAATAGTTGCAGCGAGCTCATTTTTTGGTTCACAATTTGAACAGAAAACCCCTAAACTGCACAGTGTCTTCCTGAAATGACATCAAAGCGTGGACATTTTCCAATGTTTAAAAAAAGAGTACTTTCAATAAAATTACCCAAAAAGGGATGTTAATGGTTTTCATACATTTAAGAGGAGTAGAAAGTTGAACAAAATTTGTTCCTAAGAAACAGTCAGATTTTTTTTTTTTTATAATTCAAAAACAAAGCTACTGACCAGTCATATTTACAGGTTGCTGAAATTCCCTTTAATTCATTTATTTTCCCTCAAACTTCTGTCAACAAAAATTAACATTTTCCCCCATTCTCGCCATTCATCCATCAGATCGTTTTTTCCATTTCGGTCAGCTCTGGGAAAGCCTCATTTGAATAGGAAACTTTCTTTTCGTCTTTTTCATCAAGCGACTGGGCTTTCTTCTTTCTTTTCCTGAAAAGAAATAACGGAAAGAAAATAAGTCACTTTTCCAATAAGATTTGTTTGCTTAGTTGTCCAAAACCTATTAATAAAAATGTAGTTTACAAATGAGTTCTAAACTAACAGTATGTTTATTTATTGGTTTTGCTTTGTTTTGTTTGTTGGGGTTTTTGTGGAGAAAGAATCAAGTATAAGTGACGCGTTCTGGAAAAATGAGACAGAACTGGACATGCAGAGGTCAAAATAAGGGGTTTGCTGGAATAAAATTCTCCTTGTAGTAATCATGGGCCACGTTTGGGCTAGGACCATTAGTCGACTAGTGGTTGATTTGTGAAGTACCTTACGCCAGCGCACTAATAGCAACGTGCGAATGTCTCTCAAAATGTCATCGCAAAACTTCTGGATCCTGGCTTTCTGCTGTATGTTATGAATGCGCGGCTATTGGTTACCAGTGATGCAACCAGCCCCAGTAGATTGGTTGCAAATAGTCGCATCATTGACTAGACAGAGTTCGGGCAAGCGTTAGTCGAACTATGGTTAACCATAGGCCAACTAAAGTCCTTGCACGAACTTGCCCTTTGTTGCACTTCAATCGGACATTTCTTTGTCAAGTTATGACTGTTTTAAAGTTTCCACTTATCGACATGTCAGAAAAGTAAAATACTGAGGAAAAAAGGTCTTTAAAGTGGCAAGTTTTGTAGTTGTGATGAAATGAAAAATGCCTGTTTTCCTGTAAAAACAACAACAACACTTTTTCCTGCAATGTTTACCCATGTCTTTAATATACATATGTGTAGTAGACGTTCCAATAATAACAAATATGACCAAAAACATCGCCCCCTTTCCTTGTTTTTTGCATTCTTTTTATACTGTGCTCAGTTCCGTCTCATTTTGCCAGAACGCCTCACATATTTGCAGTTGTGTAAACAGGATGAATGACAAAAGTCAAATGCAATATTAGTACATGGTGGAGGGTTTTCATTCAGCCATGAAGCACTCCATAAAGAACTTCGAGGTACAGTGTTCATGGTCATGATACTGATAAAACTCTTGTGCAATTACTTAATAGGCCATGTCACCTGTGCTGCAAGCCACCCAGGCATCTTTCTCATGCTATTTCCCCCATACTGTAGAGTAAACATCAGTACTTTAAAACCACCCATTGTTTTTACGCAGTGCACAGTACGTCGTTTCAGCAAGTGTCACGCCTCTGTGGTGTGTCACATGTCTCAGAGTCGATTCCCACGCTCACACAGACAATCGTAACCACACGCTTAATTGTTCTACAAAATACATTTTGGGGTTGTTTTCGTGTTTTGGGTTCAGGGTTCCAGCAATTTTGGTTCTGCGCACAGACCATATAGCGCCAATGCAGCTTGATTCTGTGTGAATGACAGCAGTGGTTCAATCAAACATGTTTCTGGTTATGTTATGATCAGAAAAACAACCCCAAATGCCTGGACCAAAAGCGACACCCTCGTCCCCAGGGCCAGCCAAGGTTACACCATGATGGCCATTGCCGCTCGCACCATCGCACTCCCAGCTTTTGTGTGATCTTGGCATCCGTGCCGTTTTGCTGAAAGTCCGCATCCCGTGACAAAAAAAAAAATTGTAAACAAATTTGACATGGTCGTCTATGCAGTAAGTTGCATTCTAAAAATACTGTTATGAAGAACAATTCTGTCCTCTTCATCAGACTCGAGACAATTTTGAAAATATGTCAAGTTCGGATTTTTTCCCCCCACATCTTACCCTGTTGATGAATTGGTAGGGACTCATCCATTTAAACCTGTGGATATGTGATACAGTGAAAAAAATGGGCGATAGTGAAATGGAGTGAGTTGATAGTGCATGACATATTTGGTGACTCATTTTTCTGTATAATGATAAATTGACAAAACTTCATGAGCGAATGTTTAATGTTGTTAAATTGATATGTATGCTTTACCAAGTGCTGAGATCAAGTGGTTTTTAGTTGCTCTACTCAAGTTCAACAACATATTCACACACAAGAATTGGTACTAAAAAAATTTCAATTTGTGTTTTTGATTTAAAACCGAGAATCTCTTTTTTTTTAGTCCTCCCTAATGTGGATGTTTTCAACCCTCTCCAAAAAATACGCTTTTATCGGAGACTGCTTTTGTGCCTATTCACACCAAAAAATATGACTGATTATCGTCTGGCCGCAAATACAATCAAAATTTGTTCAGTAAATATTCAATAACTAAACGTGGAGGGAAGAACTTTTGTGTTGCTAGAACAATAACATTAAACTTGAAAAATAGCACAAGAAAAAGAACTTTTTCAAATAAGTTATCAAATCTGCTAGAAAATGCATGTTAGTAAACACGCACACCTTTCAAATTGGTCCAACTTGTATTTAATTTCAAATACACTGAGTTCATACGTTTTATGTGCTCTTAAAATAGTAACTATACATTGTGAGTAAAAAAAAAACGAAACCCAAATGTTGGGACCATTGTTTTGGTGAAGTTCTATATGTAGCACTTTTAAAAATCTAGGATACGAAAGCCCAATTCATAAGCTTTATTTTAGTACAAGAATCATTCAAATCACTTATGTACTTTTCAAGTTACGGAGTTTTAAACACAACCGCCGTTTTAAGGTTGTGTCCACAGATCACAAAAAGTTCAGTGTTCTTTCAGCAAAACGAAACAAATCACATAAGGATGTGCGTGAATTGTTTTCGTTTTGCTGAAAGAACACTGAACTTGTTTGTGATCCGTGGACAGAACTTTAAAACGGTTCTAGTGTTTAAAACTCCGTAACTTGAAAAGTACATAAGTGATGTGAATGATTCTTATACTAAAAGAAAGCTTATGAATTAGGCTTTCGTATCCTAGATTTTGAAAGCGCTACATGAAGAACTTCACTAAAACAATGGTCCCGACATTTGGGTTTCGTTTTTTTTTTACTCGCCCTGTATTTGTTATTTCAATTATTTGGAGACCCATGAAGTCGATGAGTAAACGGGATAAAAATGTGTGTAAAGTTGAGATAAAGTGGGCGAATAAGGAATAAAATTGGCGTGTGATTGATGTTGGATTGAAAGTGAATAATGTATCACAGGAGGATTCCCAGGAATAATGCTAGTTTCTGTCAGAACGTCACTCAATAATTGACAAGTCAATTTTCACAAGTTGTATCTGCAAGCTATTTTTCAAGTAAACAAACATTAAAGATTGGGTGTTATTTTTAAACTGATCTTACTTTCCGAACTGTTCGGCCTCTTCCACCGTCTCCGGCAGGCATTTGCCTCTAGTCTCGGGCAGGAGGAATGCCAAGAGACCGGCCAGGATCGACGGAGCTCCGAACAGGAGCAGCGGGAACGGTGCCCAGACGTCATCCAGTAGGAGGATGAGAGGGGCAATGATGCCACCGATTCTTGACGCCATGGAGCACACGCCCATCCCCACCGTCCTAGAAAAAAAGTTCAATAGTGTTGTGGTCAACTTTTTATGTGACCACTCACACAATGCTTATGCGATAGAACATCAGATTTGGTTAACTGCCCCGTGAATGAGGACAAACTCTCAGTGCTTTGATATTGCACACACAGTTGCATAGTTTTCATGACAAGTGAAGTAGCATGTAAAAAAAAAAGGACAGGTCATTGGGGCAATGAATTTCCAATAGGTATCAAAAAGGTCTCTGGAAGGTCTCGGTGTGAGTTTGACTCTGAAAACACTGTTTGACATAAAGATGAATGACATCCTAAAAGTAAACATAGTTGTATAAATTTCCCCTTTTTTCAAATAATTAAACTCTATGTACTTTTTCATATGTCTCTAGTAGTGTATACTGCGTATTTGACCTCGTTTTCCGGTGGAGGATCATGATCCTCATCGAGGATCATATCGGTAACCCCGACGAGGATCATAAAACGGGGCGTGTCTGTGGCGTAGTGACGTCATGGATCGATGGACAAATCGATGAAGTGGGGATTAGCGCTGAATGAGTATTATATTCGACGATAATGGAACAAAACGCGTTTAAGTGAATTATTGTATATATTTACTTTTATATTTTCTATGTAGGCCTATTTTGTAATTTGAAGCGTCAGTATAAACGAAAGAATAGAGGAACTCAATTCACGGAGGAATTTTTTTTTGTGTTTCATATAAATGTGTACGTATACCATAAATATGTTTATTTTTCCCGCAAAGCAAAACCAAAGCAGAGCATGAGAAGAAACAAGAGATAACACTGAAGCAGCCCACAAGACGTACTACACGCTTCAACACAAACAGTAACTCAATATCAAAACATAGAAAAAGGACACACAGAACAAACACGGCCACGTTAACACCAAAGCTTAAATCATAAAGTCCGAATCTAAAAACCTAACTTAACAATCATCCAACTGCAAACACAAAAGGACTGAAACATAATATTAAAAACCACGTGCATAAAAATTATATCTTTAAACAATAAAAATACACACAACTTAATAAAAGACGACTCGGGGTGCCTAAAACCAACCGGAACTCACCAGAACATTCCTTGAGTGGTCAACGGGCGATATACAGTTTTCAAGTATTTTATTCATAACCACAGTAAACATACACTATTAAATTAAAAGCAAGCCAAACTTAAAATGTACATATTATTAAACCAAATAATACATGTAATAATAAATAAATAAATAAAAATGAAATAATTGAATATACAATGCACACACATTGACAGATTAATTCGGTTCAGTTCGCAGTGTAACAAATGATGAAAGCCGATTTATTATTCAGTCTGCCCTCAAAACTTTACTTTTCCATGTTTCGTTTTCGAACGAACGAAGGTAACAAAAAATAATAACAAAATATAAACAAAATACGGCACTTTGCCGTGTTGCCAGAACACATTTCAATGACTCGCATAAAAAGAATTATTTGCAATTGTATGTTGACTTCCCGCATCCGTATTTGTAGTTTCGTATTTTTAACGATTCATTACAATTACGTGTATTGTAAATATGCGGTCCTCCGTCCGTATTTTAACAATTTCAAGGAAATAATTATTCAAAAATTGTTTGAAAATGCGCACAAACGCATGATCATCATCTACATTTTTTTTTTTTGGAGCAACTTGAGTTCCAGTTAAATTATTGTAATAAAAGACAGGTAGCCTAAATGTATACACTTCCGGCATCACTTTAAATTAGACGTTTCGTAATTATTGAGCGCTTTAGAAAAGTTGTTCCTGAAAAAAAAAAAAAAGCTCGTGACTAACAGAACTATAAGATTAACCAAGCTTGCGATAATTCCGACGATCAATTAATATTGTTTCAACAAGCTGTGGGACTTGACAAATGTACACACTTTTGTTTGTTTTAGTAGTTTGGAAAACAACGCTGAAGAAATTCGTCAGTAAATGACATAAAAAATTCGAAATACGTTATTATGTACAACTATAATTCTACAAGTCGAGATACGAGGTGGATACACCGTCTGAGGCTACTTTTCTCTTCGGATAGAGATAGCTGAAAGCAGTTTTCACTTGCTCGTACGTGTACATGCCGTCGTGTTGCATCCTGAATCCTCGGTTGACTCCTCCGCTAGCTGTCTGGGATGTTATGACCTCCATATACTGTTGCTTAGTGATGTTGTTATTGGCCTTGTTGAGCCCTTTGCAGCTGATCTTATTCTTGGATCCAAAGCAGTAGTAGGTCTTACTGCAAAGAGCGATAATCCCATCTCCTTCCCACTCCACCTTGAATAATCCAGGAGTCCGCTTATCGTAGGCGCGGTGAGCGGCGGTGTCGTCGCGGGGAAACCACTGGTGTTTCTCTCTCACGTACTGCTCCTTCATCTCCTCCTTGATGACATCGTCTAAGGTATTCCCCGAGATGGCGAGATAAGCGGAATCCGTGTCCATCTCGCACATCTGAAAGTCGGACGGGTGGACAAACTTCAGTAAGAAGTCATAGTAGAATTCCAGCATGCGTAATTTCGCGAACTGATAGACAAAGAAGCCGATTTGGAGCGGGAGGTTGAGGCGGATCATCTTCTTAGCCATGTCCACTTCGTACACGTCGTCATCAAGCGCATGAAGCGCACGAAAATGAGGTTTATTGACGTACCGAGGAGCATCTGCATCGTTGCACACGCGGACGTTCATGTGCCGCTCCTGATTGGTGACCGTCTTCCCGTAGGCTGAGTTCCCCAGGAGCTTCATAGTGTCGGCTAGGATGGCTTTACTCGGGTCCGAATCTCCAGCTCTCCTCGCGTCACTCACCGCATCGCCGAACGCCTCGAAACACTTATTCTTTTTAAACTGGATGACTTCGTGTACGCGGAGGACCTCCAGACCATGAATGAGATACCACTGGAGGAGAGGAGTGGCCAACAAGATGCGCTTGCCAAACATGCTACCGATCAAACTGCGCCGTGGTATATTCATGATTCCTTCTCGCTCGGCATAACTCCGCATATGTTCACCGATGTCGTTTCTGCTAATGTCTACATTCTTGAAAACGGGTGGCATTTCAGCGAAGTGATCCCTCAATGCCTCAGGTACTTGGATATCACACTCGATCAGACCGAACATGGACCCATCCATGACTGCTTCGATGATCTCCCGTTGCGTCATTTTTGTCTTACCGTAGTGAGGCAGTCTTGTAGTCCGAAGAAAGTCTCTCGCTGTCTGATCATTTGCCTGTAGTTGACGCCATTCACACTCCCACATTTCGACCAGGTTGTACCCCTGATGACGAATATATGCAGAAGTCTCTTCTGTCTGACGCCTGAGATCGTCTCTGCTGACTTTTCTGACTTTGTTGAAGTCATTGGGATTCAAGTGACATGGATGCCCGTGCCAGTAACAACCGTGGAACTGGTAGACTGTGTTGGTGTCGCTGCAGTAGCCATCCACCGGGATCATTCGGTCACCCACACGCTTCTCCGTGCTGTTGAATTGATGCCGAATATGGACATCTTCGCAATGGGCCACCCAGTCTAGCCACTCTGTGGCCATAACACCGAATTTGTGGCTCCTGATTGGTTTGAAGTCTTGATCGGCCCGTCTCCTTATACACGTGCCCACCGGCATCTCTTGCATCAGAGACCATAAGTACAGGGCATTGGCGTCAAATCCTACGATGTTTTGACACAGTTTGGCGCCTCCCCGGATGAACGTTTTCCCTTTCTCGTGGTATCGATGGAAGACGAGAGACGGGCCACCCACGATGTTGTCTTTGAGTTTGTAATAAAGGTCTTTGTGCCCTTCGTCGATGAGGCTGAAGAAGATGTCTTTCGGCAACGTAAGGAAAAGGTAGTGTAGTGACAGACCCGGGACAGAGATGGCGCATTTAAACATGTCCATCTGCCGCTGTCTGTAGAATGCAAACATCTTGTCTACCGCATCGAGAAAGGGAACCACGTCAAGATTATTGTACCATACGAGAAAGTCTCGTACATTGGACATACCGTGCTCCTTCCACACGCTCTGGCAGTACTGGTATTCCTCCTCGGATATGTTACCTCCCTTCAACTTGCTGTAGAAGGCCTGATGGGGTGGAAGTGACCCGACTTCAAGTTTGTCCAGATCATCTACCCACTCGTACGGGAAAAAGCCTTTGGTCTGTGGGCAGTCGTACGCCTTTAAGAATTTCGCGTAGCTGTATCCGGGAGCAAGATAATTCGTAATGTCGAGAAACTTTAACTTTTCGGTTTTGAGGGCCATGTATGTACTTGTTCTTTTGATGATCAATTTTAGAGGATCTGTTTCTTGAAGTACCGGGTACAGATAACGCTTGATGACGTTGATATCGTACTTCCCAGAGTTGAATCCCAGTACCGGTAACTCTTGAAGATATTCGTCTAACTGCTCCCTGAGTTTGTTGATGTGCTTGTGCAGTTTGCTCTGCGGCGTTGACTCACTTTTCATCGCCTCATCAATCGTCTCGCTTCTCATTGCCTCAATCATCTCATCCAACTGCTCGAAAATGACTTCATATTTCCCCAGAAGTATCTCGTACGCAGCTAGACTGATGGTATGTAAGTAGTCGACCATGTCTGATACCAGTTCACGCGGGTTGCCGTTACTGACAAAACACCGTGGTGCCTCGTAGTCCGGAATATTACTGGCTATGCTGCAACTGAGTAACTCGTGACGTGCTTCCCATCGCAGTTTTGCGTCTCGCTGGCGCATTGAGGGAGATACGGATTGGAAGTAGCATTCGTAATCGAACGTGGCCCTGTAGGGGTAATATTTCATGTCCTCCTCTACATCTATGCCGACCTCGGATAACTTGTCAAAGATTGTTAAAGGCAGTTGGTAAGAACCCCCGCTGAATTTATGTTTAACGTTGACGTCACAAGTGAGTTCGTGACGTAGGAGATCGGTAGACCTGGTAAACACGGTGTTGCACTTGGAGCAGGCGTACGATCGGCTGTACTTGCTGAGATCAGAAATATAGGAAAAGTGATTTCCCCACAGGTTGAGGTACAGAGTATCGGAATAGCGGCGGTGAGAACGCCTTATCAGTTCCACCTGGATCGTGGATTTGTTCGGACATTGTTCCTCCCCTGTCATCTCATCAGCCTCGTTTTCACCATCTTCGTCATCGACCTCTGCCGGCAGCAGCGTGTATACCTGCACATTCACCTGAAACACCACCTCGGCAATGGCCAGCTCATCTAGCGTGATGCCGTCTACCCGATCTTTACCCGCAGCCTGGCGGTATTTTTCGACTAGATGATGTACTGCTTTTTCAGTCGAGTGTGAATTGGTTCCCCTATGCACGGCCAGACAACGAAAGAAACAAAAATCGTCATCAAGCGTCTTTCCGGTGTTTGTGTTTCGGAGCAAGTTTGTTAGACCCCGATTGTTAGCGACGTAGTGCGGAAGTTTCTCAACGGGTGAGCCGATGGGAAACTGCGGCATTTTGTTGACGTAGACCGTCACGTTGGTGGTTGCTGCAACGGTCCACTTTGTGTCGGGTCGACGCAGAATGCCGTACTGTAAGATGTCAGTCTCTCGGACTCTCTCCCTTACACGATCCATGTCTTGTTCCGTTGCCACAGTCTCCGGGGTAGAGAACAGCCTCGCATTATTTTGACTGGCGTGAAAATACCTCAGCTGACCCGTCTCCGAATGACGTAAGATAAACCCAAACGATAAGTTGATCTTTACTCGGCATCGAAGGCGCTGAAATATCATTCTCAACGCCAAATCTACGTCTATGGTCGAGTTTTCAGCCAGTCTAAAATTGTATACATCTTGAATGCGGCGGCCGGTTGTGTAATGCGTGCGAATGGGCAACCAGTGTCGACGGAGAGCTTTGAGAATATCATCAGCCTCTTGCAAGTTTTCTTCACCGTGATTACCAGCTGGAAACTCACGGGGATCTTCGGGAACAGTTTCAGGTGACTCAGGACGGGAAATTTGATGTGATAACGGTTCTTCGGGTATTGATGGTGGAGTTGCACCGCTTTCGTGGTAGGTTTTGATGTGTCTCCTCAGGCTGTCGTGTCGACTGAAAGACTTGTCACACAGCGGGCAGAGGTGCCCCTGTGGTGCCTGTGGCGCCTGTGGTGGGGAAGGTAGTGGTACGTCAGTCGGTGATGTTGAAGTAAGGACATTGGGAACAGCCTCCATCATATCGGGGTCTTCTTTGTTCTCAGAGACGAATTGACTGGGTTCGGGGTTTGGCTCGAACGATATTGGATAAGATGCCGACACTCCACCGTGGTCGTTTTGTAGATGACGCAACATATGACTTACTCTCTGGAAAACGTCTCCGCAGGCTGGACAGGTTAATTTCGTAATACTTGGGCTTTTGGCCTGGGGAGGGTTACAGTCAGTTCTGGCTTCAGCAATGGTCGACTCTACACTCTCTTGATCCGAAATTTGACGGGTGGTGGACGGCAGCTGATCTGCGCTGTGGTTCTTGCGATGCCGTTTTAAGTTGTCGGGACGAGAGAACACTTTGTTGCAAACCGGACAGGTCACGGCCTTCTTGTTGACACTCGGACCGCTCTCGTGAAGCTTGCGGTGTCGGATGAGGTTGGTCAACTGACGGAAGACCTTTCCACACGTCCCACATGGGTATCGTCCACCTTTGGCTGCCTTTTCGCCTTGTTCTTGACCCCCTCGTCCATCCTGCAATCCTTGCTGCTTCACTGGCGCGGCTGACGGCTCGGGAGGAACGTCAACAATCTGCAGGTGTAGAGAAAAAGAAACAGGATCGTTAGTACATAATGTTCACTTTTATATACATGATTTAACATAAAATGCGATGAATACATAGACATTTCGATTTTATTAACATCATTACTAAATAAGGACAACAAAATTTGAGTCTCAACAAGATGGTTTGTAAATTCACAGCAATGTACAGTGTACCTGAGTGATATTTGTTTTTCAGACGGTTGTTTTATACTTACCATTAGCTGATCTTCATCTTGATCGATGTCCCACTCCTCCTGCAAGCATCGAAGGAACTGCTGACTGGGAGGGGTGCTTGTCGGAAAGGGTTTCATGGCTCCCTGATGGCTCATTTTAAAACTTGAGGGTATCTGGGTTATGAGGAAAAAAAAATTGTTAATGTAAGACACAACTCATACCATTCCTCTACAAATGTAGATGTACATGTATTATTGTACACGTTGCAGTTAATAGGACACTTACTCGAGATTCGAGGTCGATGTGACGATGTCAATGTCCACATTCAAACTGATCCTCGTGATGACAATCCGCAACTTATATACCTTCCAGATGACGAAAATCTCTCCTTTTTTTCACGAAATCTAAAAATAGCGCAGCATATTTATTGTTATATTAATAAAAGAACGGTACGTTGAAATACTGTTTGAATTTGAATTTTTTTTTTTTTTTTTATAAGTAGGCCTACTTTTTTTTTTTTTTTTTTTTACTTAATCTAAAAATAGCGCAGCATATTTATAAAAGAACACTACGTTGTAAATAATGTTTGATTGAATTTTCTTTTCTTTTTACTTTCCTCTTAATTTTTTTTTTTTTTTTTTTAATTAACGAAGAAATGAAACCAAAAAAAAAAAAAAAAGTTGATTGCGTTCACGTTGGTAAACAAGGTGCCTCTTATAACAAGGTAATTCGTAAAGTCCTAATGACCTTGTTGTAAAAATGTTCGATTGTAATTAGAATAATGAATAATGAAAGCTAAAAGATGCATGGAAAATCACTTCAAACGACATTACGTGTTTCCGACCAAATGTAATTAAAACGAGACTTTAGTTCAATATAGCATTGGCTTGATCAGTCTCGTTTGAAGTGGTCTTAAAGGAAACATGCAGTGGGAATTCAGCTTATCTTGTTTTCATGCGGATTACTATGTGTTGCAACAATTCATACAAGATCTTAATATATGTATATACTTGTTTTCATTGGAATCGACAAGAAAGTGGTATTTTTTTCTTCAATTATTAGCAAATCCTTTTATCAATACATGTAAGAGGGACATGTACTATTTTGCTTTTGTCACACAAGGTACTCATTGTGAAAAGTTCATATAAACGGTACAAAAATAAGTCCTTCAAAGGTGACCCACAAAAAAATATATATATATTTATTGTTTTAAGAAATAGCGGCCTCTACTATTGTTCAAACAACTAACAAGCTGTTGAACATGATTAACGAGTAAAAAGTGGAACTTACTCGAACACGAACAAAATTTTGATATAATTTAATTTGTACACAAAGCTACAGAAACACTACTGTTCTGCCTTGAATGACATCACGCTTTTGCTCATGATATAAATTTTCATTAGCATTAAACTGAAATGTTGAAATTTCTCCCTTTTACTGCCACAAGGAGGTGGACAGTCATAGTTACATAGCAAGAAAGCTGTTTTCAATGTATTTAAGTCATTAAAAAATCCTATTGCATGTTTCCTTTAAATCAGTAAGATTTTAAAAAAAAATCAAAAAAAAAAAAATCGATTTGATTCCTGCATTTGATTATTCGTTTTGTTCATTTAACTCTAAATGGTCGTTAAATAAATTTCATTTTGAACAGTTACCATGTACCAATCATCTACCAATCAGGTAATCAAGAAATGATATTCTGTCGAGTGGAAAATATTAATATTTGTTCGGAACAAATATAACTTTGGATTTGTTTTTCCACTGTAGGTGTTCTATTTCTCGGTTTCTTTATTTTTCTATTTGATTTTTCAACAAGCAAACACATCTCTTATATTTTAATATATACATGGATTTTCCCGTTTGCTCTTGAGATACACGCCTCGCTGTCAAGACGATCTTCAACATTAAGATGAAAACCAAGATTACAAACAAACAAAAAGCGTGAGATGCAAGCTACCTAGATCGTATACATGTGGATAATTGCCAAATGTATTCTAGTCTAAAGAATGTAATAGAATTTTGCGTCAACATTTTAATTTTAGATAAATGACAATTAATATGTAACAAACATAAAAATCAAGTCACACAAAAGAGAGAAAATTGTAACTCGTTGTACAAACCCATGTCACTATTAATGAAGAGCGGGAGACGTTTAATCAGTCAATAAAACACAAACGAAGGTTTTGTTGGACAAAAAACGGATTAATGCTGTGAAAAAAAAAAACTGATCAACGAGGGTCTACTCGTTTTATTTTGATTTTTAAGTTGGGATTCTTTTTATTGTTTTTTTTTTTTAATTACATGTATACGTAGTGTATACATTTACCACTCAATTGTTTAGCAAATAGTCATAATATGTTTGTGTTAATAAAAGTACAAGTAAAAGTACAAGTAAAAATAATTAAAATATATCTTCAAAAGACAGAATCTCGAAGCCTGAATGTGTCTTTATTCGCATGTGAGTACTGCGTTGCCCTAAGGGGACAAAATATGTTACAAACACTGTGCAAGTCAACTCTATCTTCTTTTACACATGTATTTCACTTATTTTTAAAGTGCCCATGAATTCTGGATATTTCACTGACGTAAACTTTCATATTTTTTTTTTTTAAATTCATTTGTGTGTGGTCCGTGATGGTAGTAAATCAGTGAGCAAACTTTTCTCCCAAATGTTTTTAAAGAGCAAATTTTTGGGGTTCACAATAAAAAAACAAACATAAATATGAACGTGTCTAACTGAATGACATTACGGCAACAGCACCCTCAGTTGTTTTGGAAAAGCATGGAACATTTTAAAAGTTGAAGGAAGTGTGCTTTCCAATGAAGTTAATTAAAAAAAAAAAAAAAGGATGCCAATTAGTTTTCATTTATTAAAGAGCAGCACAAAATAAGTTCCGCACAGATATTCACTGCAGGGGGGGGGGGGGGCTATTGGAATTATTAAATAAACGTTTAAAAAAAACAAATACCAAAAAAAAAAATAATAATAATAAGAAGAAGAAGAAGAAGAAGACATGTAGATGTACATGTACAAATAAATATATTATAGAAGCTGCAGATTGATGTTAAAAATAATGTGTGTAAATATTCATATTGTACTTGTTTTGATAAGTGAAAGGTTCTTCTTTTTTAAGTTGACTTTTTTTTTTCTTTTTCTAAAATGTTACGTGCATTATTATTCGGCCTCCTTTCCATTAACGTTCATAAAGATCTATAATCGTAAATAAAATGAATCTGCATCAAGTAATGAAACATATCGCTGCTCAAAGTATATACATTTACGACTGAATTTGTTAAGTTTACTACAAAAATAAGAAATAAATTAGAACAAATCTTCAAAAGACACAGAATCTCGAAGCTTGAATGAGTCTTTGTTCGTATGTGAGCACTGCGTTGCACTTAGAGAAATATTCACAGACACTATAGAGTCAACTGCATCTTCTTCGATAAGCGTAAACAAAACCAAATACACTCATTTTGTACATTAATTAAAGAAGTTCAGATTGCTGTTAAAAATGTGTAAATATTTTTAACGTATCTGAATTGGTAAATGTTTTGATGTTATGTATTACTACGTGTGATATTATTTCATGTATTATATTCATTTATATCTTCTTCTTTTTTTGTCGTTGTAAACGCGTCTCTGTTCTCAAATTAAGCTTAATAAGTGGAGTCCCTTAAAATAGCGCAATAAACGTTTGGAAAACATCATGGGTACAGAAAAGTTGTAGATATAAATCCGAGTCTTAAACCATAATCGAAAGTTCTGTTGATTTTTTTTTCTTTTTCTTTAGCGAGATACACAACGATTTTACGTTGGCGTGGTTTATCTCAAAGGCCTATGCACCAGTACATGTAACTCAACTCAATTCTTTTACAAAAGAACGAAATAAATTCGATTAAAATTTAAGATATATAACAATGACAAATAAATTTCAATGCGATTCTTGAATGACTTGATATGGAACCTAAATGTCTTGAGTGTGCACTATAACTTCGCTTCTTCCTTTGATCACAGTGGTGGACATGCTGATGAGAGGTGGACCCTGAAGCAGTGAGAGAGAAATAAAACATATGTACCATTATCATCCGACCGATTCTACATCATGTATCTTACCTTTGCAAAATCATTTAGAAAAAAAAAAAAGAAGAAAAACAAAAACATCGGGTGATAAAAATGTCTCATGAGACATAAACTTACCTTGAATTTTGTGCGACCGTTCAGGAGATTCGGGACTGGATGAGATAAAAACGCGGACGTATACTGCGGTCACCTTGTCGTTTTGTCGATGCACCCAAAACGTTCAGCTGACGTTGAATGTTCTCACCGCCGAACGACTGTGCACATAGAGATTGTAAAAACACCACGAATTCGGACTGGACGATTGGACAAGTCCAGACTGGTCTTCTTGTTTGTCGTCCATCGATGACTCATCGCTGTGACGTCACTGGGATTGTGCTCGGGAACATTCGAGAACACCGCACGCGTATTCGGAGTGGAAGACTGGACAAGTCTGGACTAGTGGACTGGTCATCATGTTTGTCGTCCATCGATGACTCATCGCTGTGACATCATTGGGTTTCCCCACTCAAATACGTTTTGTGGGTGTATGATGCGCGACACGACGGCGATCGGCAACTACCGATTTCTTCCCCAAAAATGCTATGGCCTTAACTTACACGGATGATCTATAAGAACTATTTGTGTTTTAAAGTACTACGAATCATTTGCAAGAGTTGACGAGCAAATACGCGTTTAGTTCGACCCTTCCAGAAATCCCTTGCGAAAAAGAGATCCTCGAACTTCGAAGTGACTTTTTAAAATTGCACATACATGTACATGTACGTCAATATCGTGATATATTTATATGCATCGTGTGGGTAATAGCAATCAGAAAAACATTTTTCCAAAATTTCATTGACCGGGTAACCAAGATTCTGCAATCACGAAGAGACAGAAATCCTTATTTTAATTAATCTTCGGTAATTTTGTACTCCGGGACGACGCAATTGAGGTTCAGGCCAAAACAATCTACCCGAAAACGACGGCTGGACGTTTTGTTTGGTGTGCAATTTGCCAAACGACACAGAAACGTTATTGGTTTCACAATAAACATTCGAACGACGAAGATACGTCAGCGAGACCATTTTGTGCACGAACTATAAAGCATATTTTTCTTAGCAGAGACAAAATCAATCATCAAAAAACGGTAATTTACTTTTATAAAGAAAAAAAAAAGAAAAAAGTAAAGGCTAATTAAAATGAGCTTCACGAGATTGGTAAACTCGGTTAATAATTTTATAAACAATGTTTTACTAAAATGTTTTTGCAAGTAACGATCCTTTTTGGAACGTTCCCTATTTTAATGACTATGTGTGATTAAACTAGTGTGTCCGTGCAAACTACATCACCACCCCCCCCCCCCCCCCCCCAAATGTAAATTAAACTCAACCCCAAACATAAAAAAAAAACTATAAATATAAACTTCAGTTACAACCTTTCTGTGTCTGTCTTTTGGTCTTACATGTAGACATTATCTTTATTAAAACCACGATTTTTTTTTTCTACTCCAGTTTGTCTGCATGTACACTATGACTTTAAGCTTGCTCAATGGAAGCAGTGCCCCGTCGAGAACAAAACACAAGAAAGAAAGAAAAAAAAAGGATGAAACGTTTATTTTGACGGAAAAGACAGGTCTATCCAGCAATACACATGTACAATAAACATATTTACACATTACATCGCATTTAACACTATTTACCTCATCATATACGTACGGGCTTAAAACACATTAAAAAGTGCGCTGTAGTGCCTGACATTCGTCTGCATATCCTCTACCAACAATACCCATTCAGCGCTAATCCCCACTTCATCGATTTGTCCATCGATCCATGACGTCACTACGCCACAGACACGCCCCGTTGTATGATCCTCGTCGGGGTTACCG
>NW_024037052.1:11667847-11768210 GCF_015706575.1 Patiria miniata | reverse complement strand
GAGGATTCCTTGTTTGCATGGGGGACATATTAAGCTGTGAACCCCAAACACGGCGGGTGGCGTCAGCTATTGTGACTCTCCGACCCTTAACTCGCAAACAGGAACCGAGCATATCTATTACTGGAAGCTTCTTGAAGTCTACAAAACGGTGTACTTCCTAGTCACAGTATTGAGGATAAAAACAATCACTTTTATAATAATAACTCGCACTTTTGTCACCAAGAATTGAGGAAATGATTTTATATCATTTTAAATAACTTATTCTCAACAACCAAAAACTCCAAGAAAAAAACCTATGATATTTAATGTCTTTATTCAATGAAATATGGGTCTTTGAATTGTAAATGCATATTTAAGTTTATGCAAATAATGGGCGTGGGCGCGGCATACACACGCCCCAGCTTGACACGTGCAAAGCAGTGTTTCCTTGTTTGCCCACAGGGGATGTATTATAAGCTGTGTACCCAAAACACGAAGGGTGACATTTCAGCCAAAAAAAAAAAAAATCGCCTGCCGAGCTCCGGAGGGCGCATTGTTGGCGGGCTAATTAGGGCACAGGTGCGCTGACCCGGTTCTTTTGTCTGGCTAAGTGCGTGCTCTGGAGATAACTTTCTAACAAAAAGGCCACTAAAAGGTTTGGATATTCCAACTTGCAACATTTTGATACATTTTGTCTAGCTGTGGTTTTTTATGCTGGGAATCAGGGGTACGGTGCGGTGAGTTGACCGCAAAGTCTGTCTGGCGAAATAAATGAGAGCTCTTTTGAGTTTGAAATCCTCTCTGTTGTCTGCCCTTTTTCTTGCGTTTTGCTCGACTTGGAGGACATAAGCCAGAGGTTCCCGCTATTATTACTGAAAGTATAATTGCTGAACTAGTTCTTGAAGTGTTTATGTATGTTTTATTTGTGCAAATATTGGGTGCAATTAGCAGACTAACCCAGCGAACAAAGCTGACGGACAGCAAACGAAAATGTGTTCGATAAAAGGGTGCTCTGATCAGTTGAGAGAACTAGATTATTTTGTACATGTACCGTAATTTTCGGAATATAAGCCGCGCGGCGTATAAGCCGCAGCACGCAAAAATCTGCAAATTAAGATTTGAAGTCGGCGTATAAGCCGCACCGGCGTATAAGCCGCACCGACGGCAGCGGTTTCAATTTTCTAAGGCCTCCAAATTCTAGCCAAAATGCTCTGAACCAGTTCCATTTACACTACAGAAGCTATAAAAAGGGCCACAAAAGTTGTATCAAATCATTTACAATCGATACTCTCACAAACAAATGTGGAAAATGATGATGAGAAATAAACACCGGGAATTGCTGCCGGCTGCCCCGTCCGGTCCCCGGCCGTAAAAGTTAATACATCGCCCGGCGCGGCAGCCTGCGCCGGCCTATGACAACATTTTCCTGCAGCACGTGAGAGAGTATGCAACCCACCGTGATTTTCCGCCATTGCGTGTGTTGTCTGACTGGAGCGCTACGTACAAATCTTGCTTTGTGGCAACAGATGCTGATTTGTTTTGTCCTAAAAATATACAGGTCCGTTTTTATCTCAAAACTTTTTGTGATTACTAACGAGCAGTATTCAAGTTTCGATCGTAACTTTCTTCGAAAATAGTCAAAACGATGCTGCCATTTTCATGGACGAATCCATTAATTTTGTAATTTTGAGGTTTACATCGTTTCTTGAATACATTTCAAGTACAAAAATTATATTGTGACGTTGAACAACTGATTATCGAATAAAGAAATGTTTCGGACACCATAAAAAGTATTAGTCATCTTTTTTCTTTTTTTAAACAGCGGAAATGTTGGTCATTATTGTTTCCAAGATAGTACACCCCTATATTACCTCAAATGGTGTGGTCCGCTGGGGAAAGCATGCTGCATGCAGCAGCACTAGAATCACGTACGGCTTGTTGCAAGCGTCGATCGAAGACAACTTTCACCGTACTTTTTACCGCTCGGCACCTTTATTACGTGGCACGTGGTTTCGGTTCGTTAGTGACTTTCTTAATTGATAATTCATTTCAGCAACATATCTCTTCTTAAACCAGTACATGTACATTAAATACACATGTGAATTTCATTTTTATTCTTCAAGGCTCGGCGTATAAGCCGCCCTGTGTATAAGCCGCAGTAAACATTTTCATGGGCAAAATCAACGTATAAGCCGCGGCTTATATTCCGAAAATTACGGTACATGTATACGGAGGCAGTGAGGCGAACATCGAACAGCCATAATAAATTTACCCCTAAAAGTAAACAAGAAATTCTTTTAGAAAAATCCCAGAGTCCGTAACGTAAATGAACCAAGGTTTTCAAAACGTTTTAATGTAATGTTGGGGTTCATGACAACTTTTCTACAACACCGCCACGTGCTGTGGGCAGCATACTGCGTTCAAAGCGATTCCCTATGTAGTGCCTTGATGCTGGGCCTTGGCCTTAAGGCTGGATTTTAGGGCCTTGGCCTTGGCCTCGAGGCTTGAGGGCAAAAGCCTTGGCCTTGGCCTTGGCCTTGAGGGTTCAGGGCCTTGCAATTTTGAGTCAAGGCTCTTCAAGGCCCATAGAGTTTTGCATTTTCCAGATAAATCTGTTCGAAATTTTGCTGTTACCATTTTAATCGTATTACATGTACGATGGAGGAGGGAAGCACCATATAGATTTGTGTGTTAGGCACACTTCCACTTTTATAGCATCACATGTTGTTACCATTGTAGTAGATTTGCTGCAACAATATTCCGTACACTTGTGGGGCTAATGAGATGATCACTTTAATTGCATATAACTATGGAATAGATTTGATTGGTTGTATATGTCTCCCTGATAAGTGCTAAAGATTTGCATGTATCTGTTTTAGATAATGCTGATATTTCTGACCATGTTGGGCCAGCAAATAAAAATTTCCCAAATCAGTTTCTTGGATCCCCCTTTTGTTACACTTGGGAGAATTGTGTGTCAATGTAGAAGTAAATCATTATTTTGTTTAGTTAAACCATATTGAAGACCTGAACTTATACGTTAATAGATACAGTGCAGTCATAAAACGGTGTAGGCACGTGCATTCGACACGATTGAACAGGCGATGGAAAACTTTGGGGGGAATTGGCTTCGCTGTATCAGTGTAATGTACCGCTTCTTGTGCGACCCTGTGCGAGCAGTACGTCCTCAAAATAAGTACATGAAAACGGAAAATACAAAGGCCCACACAGAAAAAAGAAATCAAGTTCTTTGCATGAGATTGCAGAGGTCTTCTACATCGATGTTGGCATGCCATTTTCGCGATGTCAATAGCCGATCCAGTAAGCCCCTCCCACTGCGCACGTGGGCAAATTAACACGTGCTCCTCTCCAATGCCACGCTGCATTTTCCTATGCTGCACACATGTACATGTACATGTAACACCAACGCGCGGGGAAACTTGCCAGGATCGCATCGGGGAAAACAGCGGTGGTTTTCTTTTGAAAGTAGGGATTGTAAGTAGGACAACAACAAACAAAAATACGGACAACGGAAACGTTACTACTCATGCTAGAAGTTTGATATGAAAAGGTGTCAGGAAGTGTTTTGTGAAGACATGAAAGACAAAATGTCTTGTTTATCTTGTCGGAAGCATCAGCGATTGGTGTTGCAGTCCGGCGTTAAAAAAATGGGTTGCATGGCTTTACTGCAAGCACTCCCAAAGCAGAAGTAATATATGTATTGCATTATTGCTTGGCATATATACAAGCTACTTTTATGGTTTTTTTGGCAGCAACTTGAAACTTAACTTTGAGAATACACTTTTGTTGTAAAAAAAGAGAGTTTTTTCCACCTTTTTATTTCATTGCATATCACCACCGAATATTCTTATTCGAAAATAAATATTCGAATATTCGATTATCGATCGAATAACCGAATATTCGAATATTCGGCACAGCCCTAAATAAAATATGCCTGTAAAAACATAATAAATTTTAAAATGATAACAAAAAGACTGACAGCAAAAAGACACAGTGCTTATCCGTCCCAAACTAGCACTCTGACAATAAAATATAACTTAGAAAATATGCCGGGGAAAAAAGGATAAGAAACTTTAACTAGAGGTCTATGTCTGTTAGAAACAGAACATAGGGCTTTTGTGCATTTTGATTTTTTATATGACTTGTTATGACTCGTCTAAATTTGAGTTGTAAATTAACCGAATAGAATAAAATGAATGTTTAGCATTGAAATGAGACTAATCATCTGAGGACGTTCGTATTGGAATAAATATGATTGTGTGCAGAATTATTATTTCGTGAAACCAAAACACTTTGTGCAATAGCCTATAGTATACATGTATTAGCCTTGAAAGATGAGTAGCTGTCAGTGCACTAAATTCAACAGTGACCGAACCCAATTGTACGCATGCGAATTGGCTGTACGCTTTCAACTGAGCGGTTAACTGGGCTAATGCCCCTGCATTGATAACTGCAGCTAGAATTTAAGTTCATCAGCCTTGAAAACAAACTATAACCATCAGATATTATCTCACAATACCGGTACCCGTGACCCGACCCATGTAATTGTAAGCGACATTTTACGATTAACGCTGGCAGTTTGCTCGTACCCCCCCCCCCCCCCCTGCAAAGACGACGCTGGGATACTTTTGATTGGTTGGATTTTGCGTTACCTGTGAGCTGCGCTTCATTACGGTCATGACTCTGCAAGGTTTGAAACAGCCGTTAAGACTGATATGCATTAGACCTTAGTTCCAGTTTAGCGAAGTTTTTTGAAGGAAATTCTGTAAAACATATCTGTGTTGTAAATTTACAAGTCTCGTCACTGGCTCAGGCTCCGTTTTGAATCACGAACGGTTGGATTGCATTATGGGACGCTAAACATTTTGTCCATTGTGGTCCATAATGAAACAGAAATCACATCCGGTATAGAACGTGTGCATTTCTATGGGAAATTTTCGGATAGCATTTTGCGCACATTGTCTAACTGCGGTTTTAAACAGCTGCAGCCAGATGCTTTACACATGGGTCATAGGCCACTTCCTTCACAAGATTCTGTGAAGCTCATCAGCGTATCCAAGCGTCCTGTTTGCAGGGCGGACGGTACGAGCGAACGGTGGCAGATCATGTACTTGACATACTGGTGTCTTATGAAAATCCGACTGCTCTGAAAATCGGACACCTTTTCCCTATTATTGGTTAATCCTTCGCACGTGACAGGTCACTCTCCCATTATAATCCTGTAAATAGCATATTATCGTACATATACGCATGCGCAATACTACCAAATGAGTCAATATTTCATGGAGTGGGATATTCACAGGCACATTCGGCATTTCCCGTGCATTAAAAAACTACACAAAACGTACATATTTTGGAAACTATGTACGGGGCACAGAAAAACGTGAAGAAAGATTGCATTACTTAACATTTGTACACACATTTCAGAAATTCCAAAGAAAATCTCACTGTGACAATATGAGAACGTCACATAAAAATGTAACCTAAATACATCACTTTATACCATTCCACGCAATGAATCGAACTTACAGTTCTCTAGAAATGGGATATTGAAATGTGCACACTTAAGATGACTTCACATGAGGTAGGATGACGTCACTCGTAGGCGCACGAAATCACAGTGGTTTATTTACAAAGTTGGGTTTCATTGGAAGTTCACTTTTTAAGTTCTGAAATGTCAAAAGTGTCTCTTTGGATAGACCCTTGTCTCCAACAAAAACAGGGAGGGTTCATAGTTTTTTCCCTTTGGCCAGAATTATTTTGGTCTGGGTATATTGACTTTGCCTTTCTTTGTTACCACCCAAAACTTACACTAGCAACACAATGTTTATTATCAACACCTTGGCAACAATGGGCCCCTGACAATTTAATGACATTTATTGAAGTGGAATATGAAATGTAGTTCAATAAATGTAGCTTCATTGAATTACTATCCTGTTCCGTTATATTCCTTTATTTCTTGCATTGTCCAGATTGAGGCCCATTGTTACCATGATGTTTGTACTTCCATACTGTTTTTTTCTTTGTTTTTCTCTATTGTCAATTGTCTCTGTTTGCATGAGTTTTATGTTTTTATGTGCAAAATCGAGAAGTAGAGTTTCATGCTGGCATGATTGAATAAATATATTGAAATTGAAATTGAAATGCTGCAGTCTTACGTCCGCGCGGTGAATGTTGATAAGGCCAAAAAAAGTCTCCGGTTTATGTATGCGCGTGTGTTGCCGTAGCCATGCGCGTCGGCAAAATTAAACACGTTTTTTGTTCAATAAAAGATGATGTCTAAAAACCGTCAAACTCACTGGTTTGACTGGAATCCTGCTGCTGCACAATTTTAACATGTTTTTAGATGGGGTTATGATCAAGAATAATCTTTATGTGGCCTCTCTGGACTCCCATTTATTGCACTAAGTTTAGTCGGGCACCATTTGCAGTCATCAGCCGACATTTGGAGCAAAAAAAAAAAGGTAAAAAAATTTAAAAAGCCGCGTCGCCACACAACTTTTGGGGCAAGCTCCATACCAGAAACCGGAGACTTTTTGTTGGCCCAAAACGATCACATGAAGTTTCAAGAGCCATGAGTAGTGTAGTAAGTAATACATTGATCAGCCCTGTAAAAGACTAGGGGCCAGATCATTGAATTCACCCCTGACCTGCATTCTGATGGTAAGCTAGTGGAGTAGTACAGTATACGTAGGCTTGGAAATAGACTACGCCGGCCAAATCACGACTGTCCCGGCTAAATCACAATTTGCATGCCCTCAAATTCTTCTTTATTAGAGGTTATTGTGGATGATGGATTTGAGGGTTTGTAAAAAAGAAGGATGGAAGCCGTGCACGGGACTGTGAGCGTGCATGTCTGTGAACTTCGTATGAAATTTGGCTTTATAATATCGCTCTATTTTTGCATGGAGCGCAGGCATCGCTTTTCGTAATGGCTTTGGAATGCAGTACATTGACTACTTGTGGGGATAATTTGTATTCATTAACTTTGAAAGTCCCCCCATGGAAAGTATTGATTTGACCCCATGAAATTGAACAGACAATGAAAAATTATGACGAAACAGATTATGAAAGATAAAACAAATTCAGGTTTGCCCATACATTATTTATTTATGTTATATTTCAATGCGTGCAGCCGTGCAAGCTGCGTTGGCCTCACGGTTAAGCCTCTAACCTACCATGTAAAATCCGGATCGAGTTTGAAGCGCGAGTGGGCGGTGACGATTGGTTTTCTTTTTGAATATTTTTTTTTGGTGTGGGATCCTCTTTCCAATCACAAAATACTTTTTTTTTGCTTGACTGGTTTCGCCATGGTATTTTCTTTCTTAGTTAAACTCATGAAATATAACAAATAAATCGAAAATCTTATATAAAATCACATGATGACGTCATCACGACGAGGTTTGGCAATGAACGTTAATATGTAAAATGTGGTCTTGTTTTGGTTCACGTTTGGGCTTGATCGGAACAGAAAAAAATGTACATTTTGCAAAAAGTAAGAAAAATTGAAAATTTCTATTATAAAAAAAAAATCAGCCCGTTAGGCCAAAAAAAAAAGTCTCCGGTTTCTGGTATGGAGCTTGCCCAAAAAGTGGTGCGGCGACGCGGCTTTTTTTTTTTTTTACCTGTGTTTTTTGCTTCAAATGTCGGCTGATGACTGCAAATGGTACCCGACTAAACTAAGTGCAAATATATGGGAGTCCGGAGAGGCCACATAAAGCTTATTCTCGATCATAACCCCATCTAAAAATACGTTAAAATTGTGCAGCAGCAGGATTCCAGTCAAACCAGTGAGTTTGGCTGTTTTGAGACTTCATCTTTTATTGAAAAAAAAACCTTTTTCATTTTGCCGACGCGCATGGCTACGGCGACGCGCGCGCATACCAGAAACTGGAGACTTTTTTTTTTACGTCATTACCACGTAATTTCAGATTTTGCGTGAAAATATCAACATCTTACCGTTTGCCAAGTTTCGTGACGATCCAACCTTGGCTTGTATGTGTTTTGAAAAATGGCATTTTTGATGACGTCACCATGACGTCAAACGTTCATAATTTTTTTGTGAAAGTAGGTATCACCCCATAAACCTAATACAAAAAGAATTTTTGCGTTCGTGAGATATGGAAGTGCACCTCAAAACTTAAAAAATCCCTATAAAATCGTGTGATAACGTCATCATAACGTCCCCTCAAATTTCGCATATAACACATCCCGGCTTAGGTACATGCAAAGATTCAACCCCATCGGACAAGTACTTGAGGAGATATTGGCCTGCAAAGAATGCAACTTTACCGCCGTGTCACGTAACCAACGATGACATAATCGTGACGTCATGCTTCGAGGCACAAATTTACATGGTGGTCTTAGAGTATGCCAAGTTAGAAGTGGATCGGATTTTAAAAACTTGCAAAAGTGGCGTGTAGAAAAATCAGTTTTTGAAAAACACTGAAATAAAGGGTAGAGTGTAGTTGAGCTTTTTAGTGTAAATTGTGTTCACGTTAGCATCTGGGGAGTTTGATTATTCCAAAAATGCATTTGTGGACGTAAAGTAGTCTTTCCTGATTCCTAATGACACTCGCTTTTGTATTTTGGAAAAGTTTTTCAAGGCGCAAAATGTGATTTTCTTCCACGAGTCACGTGTTAGCATAGACAAAATTCAAATGTCAGATTTCCGGCGGCAAAACCATGCAGGTTGACTGCGACTTGGCTATTTGTTCCGAATGGGGCACAACAAACAACACACAAGGAAATTGGGTTTAGGAATGATGAAAAGTGCCCTGAAGTTCACACTGGCTTGCAGAAAAGCCAAAAATGACATGAAGACTGGACAAAGACTGCAAGAAGTAAGGAGTTCCGATGATAATAAATGTCTGAGTTGCTTTTGCAGGATGTAAACTTTTCTTTTTTTTCCATCGTTGTAAAAACCGCAGGTTCAGATTTGAAAAGTTATTTAACTTAAATAAGGCTATTTTGTATTACTATACCTCATACATATTCATGATCGACAGCCGAACTTTCACTGGTCAATTCACCATCACGTGCCAGATGTTATTCTTGCTGTTTACCAAACGCGCGCGCGAGGATTTACGCACATTGTAAATACGCATGTGTAGTAGACTGGTGCATTGGTTGCCCGTGCGACAGTCTACTACACATGCGCTTTACAGAGCAATCGAGGAACTGCCGCACGGGTGCAGTACGCACCCGCGAACATCTCCCAGGAGATATGCATGGTTGCAAGGTTCGCGTAAATGTTAATTTC
The DNA here is from genome assembly GCF_015706575.1 of Patiria miniata. NCBI lineage: Eukaryota > Metazoa > Echinodermata > Asteroidea > Valvatida > Asterinidae > Patiria > Patiria miniata. The sequence goes on along the minus strand of NW_024037052.1, from coordinate 11,758,948 downwards.
CAGAGCTCAACGATGCCGTACTGGAGAAAATGTATAGACCATGTAAAGATGTCTCCTGTACAAAAGAAAGTTGTACACATTGCAAACAACTGTATTTACAACTGTAGTAACTTTATTAAGCTATATTGCAAACGAACCGAACTAGTAATTGAAGTTGAGCAACAACATTCTTTTGGTGAGCTGTACAAGTTTTCCCGAATTTTGTTTTAGGTGCATCATAATAAAACAAAATTCGGCAACTGAATATATGTATGAGGTATAGTAAAACAAATATAACATGGTTTATTTTGGGTGGACAATCGATATTAGCTCCCCGAGGTATTGGAAGTTGACAGTTCCCGAGGCTTCGCCTCCGGAACTAGTTTGTCAACTTCCAATACCTCGGGGAGCGAATATTGACTGTCCACCCTCAAACCATGTTATATTTGTATACTGTTTTTTCCAGTGGCTAATTCACAACAAATGTAGGAATCTATAGGGCCTTTCATGATTGCTGTATTATTATGTAACTTGGAATATAATCCAATTGAATTTTGGTCAAAAATAAAATGAAGCAAGGATCGAGTCCTATTTGTAACTCCATTTAAAAAAAATTGACTTGAAGCTCCCCGATCCCCTGGATCATCCAATACATGTACATACACGTATATGCATTTGTATGAAGTATGTATGCATAGTGCCTGGCCGTGGCGTGGGAACGTATCAGATTAAATATAGGCCGCGCGCAATATCGATCGGTTTAAAAATAGATGGTCCGATCGGGAATCGACCTGGATTGACCCGCAAATGTTCGGGTTGTCTGTGACGTAAGCAAGTCCCGACACTTTTTTTCTAAAAATGACTGCGAGTGCGCAGGCGTGCAAATTCCCGCACGATGCATAGACCAAGTTTGTTTGTGCATTACAGAACCGAGCCCAATAATAGGCGATCGTGAAGTGTAGGGCTCGGTTCCCATAAGAGAACAAAATCCACTTTAAAATTATTGCACCTACCAAACTAGTTGGCGACAGTCTCAATAAACAGGTATGTCATAGATAGGGGGCAGGGTTTTGATTTTTTGAGGGAAATTTGGGGGTAAAATGACGACGACAGCGCGGCGACATCACGCGACCCGAAAATAAAGATGGCAATCACCGCGCGATGTACCGTAAGCACGCTCGGCGCGCTGAATCGCAAGGCACATACAGCGCAGGAAAATCGTGATTTCTACCCCAAGAATCTGTTCAAAATTGCAAAACTGGTGGCATTAGAATTGAGAAAAGTCTGCTTTTGATTGTGAAGGTGTTTTTGAGCAATAAAAAAACATCTTTGACTCTAATTTGATCAAAACAAAACAGGGGCCCTACACTTCACGTCATCAGGAATTCACATGTAACATGTTACATGTGAATTCCTGATGAGCGTGTTAAAGCTGGAGTTACTCAAGCTAAGAGCAAGGAACAATTTTACTTGGAGCATTCTTGGATGCTTGGAGCAAGGATAGCGATCATGGTTAGCATTGGTTAGGAAAATATAATCAAGATCGAGACGACTTTGACGTGAAATTATATGAACTTTGAGATTATTGTTCACGTGCTTGTCTAAACACTTTAACTGGCCAACTGAATACTATTAGTGTTAATGGGTGAGTAAAAAAATTGGAGGCAAACCCCCAAAATTCCAAAAATTATATTTCATATTTAAAGGGAATATACAACATACAACAAGTTTTTACGAAATACCTTACAAGGATGTTAGTAAATGACAGTCTAAAGCATCCTGTAAAATTATGGCACCTGGTGTGAAGTCATTTTCAAGAAAATGGTATTGTTGTATACGTTTCCAGCGGTGGTCCGCCGACCACCGTTGGAAAAACCTAACCATTTTGCAACCACTGGTCCAAATTTACCAATTTTTATTCAGTTCAAATTGTGTTTGCTATTGGTTACATATTCATGAACGGGTGCAGGCCAGGTAGACTTGTTCCTTTACCTTACAATTTTCTGGCATCTGGAAATTGATCCATTTTATCTTTAGTGGAGTCAGGGAACCAGACTACTTGAACATTTTTGTTTTTCTTGGTTTTTCCAGTATTTTCGAACAAAAAACTTCAAACATGTCAGTGTAACAAAATGTGATCTATTATACTAACCCCTCAAATAGTTCATTTCTGAAAATTACTGCAAAAGCCAATGATGTACATTCCCTTTAAAACAATATGTAGTACCAAAATAATAATGACTGGTAAGCCAATTTCATGAGCTATTGTTAGATGAAAAAAATACTGAAATTGCTCAATCCGTTCAGAGAATATCAACATTTTAACGCAATGACCCTAAAACCTGTTTCGTCACACACAAAAAAACTTATTCACTGACTGTTTGAAACAACAAAGAAATTGACTTAGAATACTTGTTCCAACACTGCCAACAACTGTAGTATATCTTTATTTACAACCCTGGTTTAGGCAAACAATATGATTTATAAAATCCTTTTTTTTTTTTAAGACGGGCCTTTAAAGGACTTTGTTTCAGAATATGTTTAACTTTTAAACTTAGGTTTTATCACTGGTGATGTTTGTAGACAATTGTGACAACAATTGTTGAAATGGTATTTTTGACGAAAAGGGTTTGAAAGGGTCCATTGTGTTTAAGTGGTGATATCCTTTGAACGGAAAGCAATTTCAGTATTTTTTCATATAAAAGTAGCTTATGCAATTGGCATTCCAGTCATTATTATTTTTGTTGCTACTTTTTTTTTTAATATGAAATATAATTTCTGGGTTTGGGTTCCGCTTTTTTTTACTCACCCTGTACAGGCGGTAAGAAAAAACTACGATTTGACTTCGAACGTTGTTTCAAAATTGATCGAGGGAGACTTCAGAGTGAGATCTTCATGCAAACAAAGATTGAAAAGAATATTACAGGATCACAGAGAGACCATTCTCCATCTCACTAAAAAACATTCATGCTGGCACCGAAAAACGACGACGTGTGCGACATATCTGGCCATAACAGATCTAGTGAAGTTTGATTTATAGTTTTTCAAGTATGGGTCGGGAAGTTACAGCATCATAACAGCTGAGCACGTACGGATAGGTTCTTAGCGATATTGTGCTGTTTAAATTGAACTGTGATAAGCTCCTTATTATTTTTTAGACAAAGCTTCTTTGGGACATTTCATTAACAAATGAAAATATTGATTACAAAAGATAAAATTACAAAATCTATACAAACCAAAATATAAATATATATAAAACCTTGTTAGTTATGAACTTGGAATGGACTGATGTAGGCCTAACGTATTTGTTTCTAATTCAGGGATACTTCATATGGCAAAACGAAGAAGAATGGGACGGCCATCTCATATCGTAACTATGTATTAATAAGCTAATAAAGCCTCAAACAAGCGGTGATAGATAATGATAATAATAATAATAATAATAATAATAATAATAATAATAATAATATTTACAGATGGTAGCCATGTCACCTGACAGATGATTTTCAATGGGCCATCTATCCATTAAAACATTATTTAAATTACATGACTTAATTAAGACTATACATACATACATTCATACAAAACACAGATCAATTCAAAATGATAGTGCCACTAGAAAAATCAAAACTATAAAAATACATTAAAAGTTCACATCCAATACAATAGGTAAAATAGAGATATTTAAAAACGTGGTAGAGGAGAACCATGAGAATGCGACACTACCCCCCCCCCTCCCCACATCCACCCTTCTGTCAACACTCGAGGAAACCAACCTTAGAAATAGAGTCTGCTGGGACTAAAAAAAAATTTAAAAATAGACATACATGTACATTAATATACCGGTGTGTCCATCTAATAATTACAGTCAATGGGGAAAGAATCACACTTATACAGATTTTGTTTTAAACAGTGAAGTAGCCTCTGCTTAAATGTTTCAACATTCGTAACAGTCTTTAATTCCCCACTCAGCTTGTTCCAAATGGTACCACCCCTGTACCTGAATGATCTCTGACCAGTAGTTGACACATATCTAGGTGTATAAAAGGTGTTGGGTTGATTGCTTCTTGTATTATAAGAGTGAACTGAATTAACCGGTGTGAACATGTCTTTTAGATAAGATGGAGCATTACCATGGACAATGTTGAACATTTGCAATGTTTCAAAATAGTTAATTCGAATATCAATTGGTAACCATCCAAGTTCTTCGAAAAGGTGGACTGTACAACTTTGCTTAACGTCTCTAACATCAAGTATACTTCTGGCAAATCGCTTCATTATTACATGGATTTTAGGTAATAACTCTTTCCTAAAGTTGCCCCAGACAATACATCCATAATCAATAAGTGGTTGCACTAGCCCTGAATAATAATCTTTTCTGGCTTTCAAGGGAAGAAGGTATTTGATTTTGTTTAATATATGAAGACGGCCTCTAAGTTTAGAACACACGTATTCGACATGAGTTTCCCAGGAAAGACAATTATCAAAATGAACACCAAGTAGCTTGTGCGACTTCACATGAGTTATGTCATGATTGGGCCCTCTAACTGAAAACCGATCAATTGCACAGGAAATCTTTGTACGAGACCCAATCAACATGCATTCAGTTTTATTTATGTTAAGAACCATCCGATTATCATTTATCCATTCAGAAATAGGATCCATTTGATTTGACAAACTAAGATTGATAACTTCCACGTCCTTATCACTTGTATATAGAGTCGAGTCATCAGCATACATTTCCATTTCAGTACCTTCGATTTCTAAGATGATGTCATTCATATATAAAATAAACATCAATGGGCCTAGGATCGATCCTGGTGGCACTCCTAGTGTAATAGGCAGCGGTGTTGACAAATGGCCATCATATGATACATGATACATATATGATACGCCTCGTGGAATTAATGTTAACGTTAAATATATCAAAAAAGGAGTCATTCAGTCGAGGCAGAGCACATGTAGCGCAGGTAAATGGCGACTGTGTGTTAGTTTTGTAAAGTTTGTACGGTACGTACGAAGAGCCATGCCTGCACATTTCATATGAAATACTCCATCACAGAGTACACACTGGATTTGCCGGTGATTCTTTTGAACCCTGCTATCACAGGATAGACACACCAGGTTATTCCCATAATAACAATGCGCTGCTTTGTTGCCGACGAAGTTTTTGCTAACATGAAGTTCATCAAACGTTTCCGGCAGTGTCGTTTCTTGCACCAAATTAATCTTGGGTCGACACATTATGGGATTATGGTCATTCGTAGCTGAGCTTTCACTTACAGTTTGCAAAACCTGGCGGTCGACATTGGGCAGTCCGGCGGTCCGTGGGGGAAACCATCTTTGTTCATGTTGGGTACTTGACTCGTACTGTGCATTACCAGTGTAGTTGGCCGAACAAAGAAACAGCACCAGACTAAGGAGTGGCAGTAGCCCGCGAAATGTGTATGCGAGTCTTGTATTGTCCGCAGCAGACTTCATGTTGGGTTTCCTCGAGTGTTGAATCATCAGATTAAAGCCACCAATTCTTACTCTATACGAGATCAAATCCTCTCCCATTTCAGTCCACAATGTTCTATATTGAAGGATGTACCTTACTGGGTTCCAAAATGTCACAGATTGCAGGCATTTCGGCGATCTTTACGAGACAGAAAAACTCCCCACGGACCACCGTGACCGCCGCACATACACCTCTCGGTAGGTTCATTCATTCAAACAACCCAAAACACATAATTCACGAACACAGGACTACTACAGAAATAGACTTCAAACCCATCACCTCAACCCTTAAAAGTTTAAATACACAGTATTTGAACTCTTGAGTATATTGGTTACATGTTCACCAACAACTTTTAATAATAATACCGGTAGGTTCAAAGGTTTACCTAAAGGGTGGGGGGGGGGGGGGGCGACCAGCCTACATGTACATTTAAGGTAAAAACATCTACCGGTAGAACTGATGGCTTCAGTTAGGTGTCGCTTTTAATTGAACTCTAAAATCAATGTTTGAAATCAAATTACAATGATTTAGAGTAGTAACAATTAATTTATAAACATCCAAACTGAAATTGTTAACTTGGGCATAATTTGTCAAAGATTGCACCTCACATGTCTTACACATGTAAATTGAATGAAAGTGCCCCAAAGTACCGGTACTTTCTGCCATCTCATTTTTGACTTAATTTGCTTCTGGAATGGCTTCACAGAATTTGTATCTTTCTCTATTGTCCATGAATGCTGATGGCAGCAACTTTATGATTTGATTTTCTGCAACAACTCCATACATGTACAAGTACTAAGTACTGGTACATCGGCATATATGTACATGTACATGCGTGTGCCTTCCTTTGTAAAAAAACACCTTGCCCTGCTTATCCCGCTTTTGTGAAGGTGGGTCACATGAATGTCCTTTCAATGCTCATTATACATGCATGTATTTGCAGTGATTTTCATTTTTCAAACATGAGCGCAAATGTCGTAACATTTGATAAAAATACGATTTGTCCTTCCGTTACCGTCCTTCCGTTACCAATTTGGTAACGGAAGGACGTGATTTAATTAATTGTAATTAAAAAACGAGAAGTATAGCAGTGTCAGTTATAATGTCATATTGAAGGCCTACCTAAACTTGCTTTGCACAATAACTTTCAATGCATTCATACTGCAAGTTTTAAAAATAAATTAAAAATATGTATTTTTTCGGTAATGGAAGGACATTTTCGAAGGCTGAAATATTAGAAGTCACTGAAGCGAAACAAATTACGCAAAATGTTAAAAACAAGTTTTAGTTGGTTTTTCAAGACCAATACTTTCTCATGACAGAAACCGATGGCATTAGTACATATTTGTGTGTGTCTATTGGTAGAATACTTTCATATCACTTTTAATCACATTTTTACGATTAAAACAGGATTATTACATAATCCTATTTTTTGGTACCGAAATGTATAAAAAATAAAATTCCGACTTCAAATCCTGAAGATATAGACTTTTAGCTTTCATTTGATGCCAAATTTGTTTAAGTCACATGTATTTAAATTTTTTGGTGTCATGTCCACTTTGGTGTGGAATTGCCCATAACATACCTTGACAAGATCGACATCGTTATTCAACTGCTGCCTTTTGCTTACCACCACCTATACATGTAGTCCCTATAATGTGGCGCACTTTGACGTTTACCCCAACTGTAACATTGCCAAACTTCTTTGTTGACAAATTTTAAATTCATTCAGTGAAATACTGGTACTTTTACCTAATTAATGCTTGTTGTTTAACCTCTGTGAACAATTACGGTTTTATGAAATTTAGTCCAAAGTTCAAAAACGGTGGCATCCGTTAATTGGGCACAAAAACGGCTGAGTATATCCCTAACATGGCGCACTTGAATAAATCTATAAAAATACCAAATTAACATTTTCAAATTTCTGTAAAGTTGATAAATTCTAATAAACCATTATTATCTCTACTTACAAACCCACGTAAGTTTGTATTTTCTTATTTTGGGGACATTTTCAAAGGGTTCAATGTGCACTTTGAAATCGGGAAATCACGCCGAATAAAATTTTGCTTCTAATTCTCCTACCGTTAAAAAAAATCCAGTTTCAAGTCCAATTTCCGCCAGTTTTCTGACCAAAGGGTCCCAGTTTCACATCGTGCTCACTCGCACACGTATACACCAAACGATGCAATGACAAACATGTAGATGCCAACGCAACAACCGCTAACCGGAGCGTAATTATCATAATACACTAATATATTCAACTACCAGGAAAACCTTGGCGTTGATTGGTCAATATTGCAACGTTAATATCATGTATTTTCACGTAACTGACATATTGTGTAGGCAAGTTGTCAAGTTGATGCAGTAAACCTTGAGTGCGTGAAATCTGTTCAATGACGTGTTTGTTTTCAATCAACGTTTTGGAACATTTTGTATGTCTTTTTGCGTGGTACCACGAAAGGTACAGAAAATAGATCCGAAATGTAATCACAAATGGTGTAAGGCCGATACGATACGCGCGCTACGTAACATGACCGGTCAAGGCTGCGATGTCAAACACGGCATGTCAACACACATCACACATTGAGGGGCTCAGACCATGTGTAGCGAAACTTAGAAACTTAGATAAACTGCTTCGAGTTGAACTTACGACGGGCCTCCCATGGCGAGCGACCGTTTTAACTTTTACCATTTTAGCTTTTACCATTTTAGCTAACACAGTGTCTGAACATGGCCTATTATAATGCAGAGCTAGCATGCTGTTGAACCTTCAAGTTGAGATAAACATCTTAATAATTGCTTCACATGGGCATAATGCTGACCACGGGGGTGTAAAGGGTCTGTGTGCGGTGTATTGTGTGTTGCGTAACTAATAATAACCACTCCTCACAGATTGACAGATGCAGTGAAGTGGTAATAATGTTGGTTAGTCCTGGGCTCCACCTTGTGTAACGGATACCTAGTATAACGGATTATCTCAGATAAGAGCACAGAGGGGCTAATTGCCCCAAAAATGCATTAGATTGGGCTCGGTTCTGTAATGGCCCCTGTTTTGTTTTGGACACCCGTTTTGCAATTTTGAACAGATTCTTGGGGTAGAAATTACGATTTTCCTGCGCTGTTTGTGCCTTGCGATTCAGCGCTCCATGCCTGCTCACGGTACATCGCGCAGTGATCGCCATCTGTATTTTCGGGTCGTGTGTTGTCGTCGCGATGTCATCATCATTTTACCCCAAAATTTCCCTCAAAAAATCAAAACCCTGCATTCTATCTAGGCCTGACAACCAATTTTCAGCAATGGTAAAATGGTCTTGAAACAGCTACAGTTAGCATGGTTGGATAGATCTCATTGAGTACTTTTGAAAAATGTATAACTTTATAGGATTTCAATTAGCCATTTTAGAGTAATGATTAAAGAAAAAGTGCGAAATATTGACTATTTTTGAACAAAATAGTGGATTTTTGTGAAAAGAAAGTAATTAATTACGACTTTTGTGACAAGTTTATATTCAAAATTATAGAAATTTGAAGGTTTTAAAGTACCTTTGTACAATCTATGAAGGATGAACATGCAAATTTGAGAGTAAAACACCGATGGAAAATTCCTGTTTTTTAAAGATAGCGCATCAAAATCCCACCGTAGTTCATTTTTGTACAAAAAAGTATATTAAAAACTCACTTTACAGTCATTTTTCTGAAATTATGCCATTTTTACTGGACAATAACTTAAGGAATTAATGCATTCTTTATTCTATTTTCGCAGAACTGAAATATTCTACTGGGTTTTGTCATACATAGTTTCACAGTCACTGGTTACACATTTCGTGAGATACAGGACCACAAAATCAGCTTTTTAGGGAAAATCTGGAATTTTTGAGTCCAAATTATGCAAATTTGACCTTTATTGATATGCAAAATTGCCAGAACTTGAGATGTGTATGCAGTGGCGTAGCCAGGAATTTTTCAGTGGGGGGGGGGCTTGGGGGGCTGGAACATTTTATGGGGGGGGCGTCATGGGGGGGCGTCAATCGCTTCTCAAAAGTGGGGGGGGGGGGGACATACCTTAATCAGAACTGATGCGAGCGCGAAGCCCTTACGGCGTGGGGGTTTGGGGCCCGCTTAAGGGCCCCAAACAAATTGGATTCTAGATGTTCTGTGGTGTGATCTGAAATAATTTCTTACCACTTTAACCAATAATTATTTTTGCACAAAAGATAATAATTTAAACATAATTTTCGAGGTTTTCTCAGCTAAAGGCATAAGATATCGCGTTATATCGCTGACTGAAACTGTGTGACCCACAGACCACCTGTCTATAATACGTGTTCCGTGGTGAGAGCAAGCAGTGCAGTGGGTGTTAATACGCATTTTAGATTATCATTCTGCGCTATGTCACGCCGGTTGTCAGCTTACTGGTCCGCGGTCGCCGGTCGAAGGGTCGTTTCTCAGTGGTATCATGTGGATCATTCGCGACTATTTAGATCTAGATCAATGATAATTTTTTTAGAAACTCAGAATCTCTGTGGGGGCCGTCTGGGGGGGGGGCGACAAGGTTTCATGGGGGGGCGGTCCCCCTCCCACGCCCCCCCGGTGGCTACGCAACTGTGTGTATGGCCTGAAATTTGGCTGGTGTGTTCCTCTGGTGATAATCAACACCACTAATATTTATTTGAAACTGGCTTATATTGTACCAATTATGTATGTAAATGTATGCAAATGGACTTTAATGCCCTAATTAATTATTATGAGATGGAATTTTTGCCTCAGGGTGATATAAATCAAATTAGGTTTTGCCCTTCACCAACGTTTTTAGACACTGTATACTCAGTGTGTTACCTCCTGAGTGAAGTTGGAAAAAATCACTCGGGTGGGACTCGAACCCACGACCTCCTGCTTTCTAGTGCAGATGTCTTACCACTCGACCACCGAGCTAACGGAATCAGTTGGCCGGTTCGAATCTGATGTACATAGCAGCGGGTACCGCATAAACTATTATAAGATGGAATTTTATAATGGAAATTCCATCTTATTATAGTTTATGCGGTACCCGCTGCTATGTACATCAAATTCGACCATATTTAATGACTTCATACCCCCATTTTGCATAATCCGTATTCGCGTTCTGGAATTATGTGACATTTCTGCTTGTTTTGGGAAAAGACATTTTTGGAACATGTAGGTTTTAAAATCTCCCCCCTTCAAAAAATGACTAACGCGTATACGTCACTGAAGAGATGAAGTTGGTACCTGAATACTCAATCTACGATGGGGTTATCCGGGTAAAAATGGCATCAGAGAACATGATGGGGACAAGTTCCGGGTTTGCATCGCGCCGCGCGCTGCCGTCCCATATTCAGCTTGCCATCACAAAGTTATTGAAGTCTTCACGAAATAAAATTTGCACACAAGACAAAAGGTATGAAAATGTTAATTGTACACAAGTTTCAGCCATTTATGACGCCTAAAACGGAAATTATAGTACTTTGAAAACAGCCCACGACCCCGAGAATCAGCGTTGTCTAGGCCGTGCGTGTTGGACATTCGGTGGGCCTACTCTATCTATGACATACCTGTTTATTGAGAATGTCGCCAACTAGTTTGGTCAGTCTAATAATTTTAAAGTGGATTTTGTTCCCTTATAGGAACCGGGCCCTACACTACACGATCGCCAAAATATATAGCCCAGGTTGGACTCTATTGTGTACACAACGGAGTTCAGGGTATGAATGTGTGCTGCCATTGTGAAAAAAATTATAAAGCATTTTTTCTCCATATTTTTACCTGATTGAGGAAGCTGAAATTTCGCTTACATATTCCTTGTGTCCAGAATTGTACATGCGCTGGGTTTAGAAAAGGCACATACATATGTATGGCGCGGGTGGCGTTTTTACCAGAAATAAACCGCAATTCCACACTTTCGTTGAAAAAGTTTTCTGGACAAACTCCCCGTGTGAAGATAACGCGCGAGTGTGCATGCACACCTAGCACACTGCAGCCACGGCAGCAAACGGCACGCGCGTGTCTTCACATACGCAGGTAGTTCGTACTGAAAATGTTTTCAACGAAAGCGTAGAACTTACGGTTTATTTTCGGTAAACATGCCGCCCGCGGACATATTTGCCTTTTCTAAACCCAGCGCATGCACAATTCTGGACACAAGGAATATGTAAGCGAAATTTCAGCTTCCTCCGTCAGGAAAAAAATATGAAACTAGACATATGTTTGTGTACAAACATAGGGCTGTTTCGGTAGCTTTTTGTGACATGTGACATGTGTTCCATCAACGAAGGATGTGTAGTTCTGTTTATAATAAATGGTGGCATATAATATGTGATTCCATTCGCATAGGGCTTTGAATTATGACGTCACATGTCACGTGATGACGTCACATAAAGTTTCATCTATTACTATAATATTATGGTAAAGAACAACTTAGCCAGAGCAAACATCGTTGAAAGCAAGTTCGCGTCTTTTACCAATTTTAAATTACAAAGCACTTCCAGTTTCAACCAGAAGAAAGGGTCACATGATTTATTTGCACATATTTAAAAAATGAAGACCCTCGATAATTCTATCAATTCCCGCAAAAATCATGTTCAGGTCTCGACCACCTACATTTTTTTACCTATAACACATCCCGGTCTAGCCACATACCAAGTTTCAACCCAATCAGACTTACAGTTCTGTAGATATAGGACTTCATAATATGCACGTATATTTTCAAAAATCAATAAAAAAAATTAGGTGATGACGTCATCATGACCTCATAGTCTTGGCATAATTTTTGTATGAGGGTCTTCCTTGGCTGTAACATTGATGACGATTCCAGATCGCCAAGTTATAGAAATGGTGGCTTGAAAACGTGTACAAAGTCAATGGGCTAACACGTGTACAAAGTTAACGGGCTAAAAAAAACACCCACTGCAGAAACATTGCACCTTTAAATTTGTAATTTGCCTTTGAACTGAAACATTTTTATGAAATATTACTTGATATTCTGACCCTTAGGAATATGTTCAATCGAATGACAGCGCGAAAAAAAATACGATTTCTCTTTCCTTCTCATAGTAATTCTCGGCTGAAGTTCAGAACTACTCAGTAAGATATCAGTGTTGTATAGGAAAAGACTTGTGGAAAATCCCACTGCAGAAAAACTGCACCTTTAAATACGTAACATAGGGCTTTTCAGCATTATGATTTTTTATTATACGTCCCTGACTATGCGCATGCACGAACATAAAATCTGTCAAAGTTAGCCGAAAATCGGCTAAAACGGTCACTGTGATATGATGTGGACAGGATTTGACCTCGGCAACACGTGCTCTGCAGGCTGACTGACATTACATGTACGATGTACATGTACAGTATGTGCGTAATGTACGTGTATGTACATATAGACGTTCTGTGCATGTTTTAGAGCAGATGTATTGTCAACCTGAAGTTTTAAGTGTGCGCAGGGCATGTCCGAGTTCGCTTATTGCCTTGAAGCTTTGAAATGTGTTAGACCTACCCTTAAAATGACAATTAAAGTAAAAACTAACATAAAAACTGCCATGGTTGATTTTTCAGGAATTTTCAAATGAAAAAGGGTCTTTTTATTATAACTTCCGGTCTGATGACGTCATTCGCCTAAACTTCGCACACGTCTTAAGTGGGTCAAGGTCATCATATACACCAATATTTAGGCAATTCCGACAAACTTCGCCACACACATCTATTCAAAATACATTTTTGCAAATTTTCAACCTGTCGCTAGAGGGCGCTCGAAGATTGCATGACGTCATAGGTAGATGATTTGAAGAATACTTTTAGCCAAGAGACTAAAGCCCTGTCCGCACTGGACTTTTTTTTTGGAAGGTTTTACCGAGACGATGGTAAAATGAAAAATGGTCAAATGTGACCACTGTCCGCACTTGGACTTTCGACACGGGAAAATTTACCCAGACCGCGTGGGAGAAGTAACCGAGCTGTCACAGTGTCAGTATAATGACTCACCGTACACAGAAAACAAATTGCCGATCACATTTTCAGCCGCCGATACGCACAGTAATATTACACACGCCATTTGCATGCACAACATAATCGTTTACACGATATTATTTCATCTTGACACGCTAAATCTTGACGAAAAGGCCTATAATTCTGACGCATTTGTGATGCACGTCGTCGAAGCCATGCCGCTGTACGATGTTCCATGCGGCAGCAGTGCAATCAGTATTCGTTGGTTCCCATCGCATGCTTACAGAATCGAAGCTATCATGTGGGCCAGGAACCAGTGACTACGGCCTACGTACGGTACCGGACCATGATGTTCCGTGCATGACTACAGTAGCGTATCAGGACGAATTCGGTGGAGAAAGAGAATTTCCGCAAATTAATTCTCAGAACGTGATCTCTCTTCTCTGTGTATGTATTTGTCCGTTGAAATATATATTTTAACGAGATTTTACCGCTCGGACTTGATGATACACCGCAGCGTGTTTCTACAAAATGTTCGGCCACGTGCAGGTTCGTGCGGTCTCTGTATGCATAACAGGGCGCTCGAGCCGGATGTACGCTTTCCTGAGCCGCTTTTACCGACTCGCACTGTCCGCACTGGACTTATCGTCTCGGGAAAAGTGACCTGTTCAGTTTTCCTGGGCGCGTGGGAAGTTTTCCTGGGCAGCAGTTGGCCAGTAAAAGTAACCGCTGGACTCAGGAAAAGTAACCGAGAGGAAAACGTCCTAGGCTGTCCGCACTGGACTTAAAATGGGAAAAGTACCCATAGTCTCGGTTAGTTTGACCAAAAAAAGTCCAGTGCGGACAGGGCTTAACACCGTTAAAAGCAAGTTCATATCTATTACCACTTTCAAATAATAAGCCACTTCCGGTTTTGGCCTTTTTCGACCAGAAGCAAGGGTCACGTGATTTCACGCACACTGAATGAAATAAAGACCTCAACCTACTCTACCACTTGCCGGTAACAGAATGCTGCGGACGCGTACGGTTGATTTCTTATGCATTTTTAAATATTAAAATTGTCACAATTTAATTGCCTATAAATACACACCGGATGACGTCATCATGACGTCATCATTACACAATGTTGTTTGAATTAGGGTCTTTGCTTGGACAAAGATTGGTGCAAGTGAATTACTGGCAAAGAGTCAAAAATACCCTTTGAAAACTGACAAGTTTTTTTTTATTTCTGTGTACAAAGTCTATGGGAAAAATTAAATATTCAAAATTCTATAATAAATTAGTCCATGACGTCACGATGACGTCAATGTTCGGCACACAACTTCAGATGCTGGTCTAAGTGTGTGCCAAGTATAAAGTCAATCGGATTGATTTTAGTGCCCAAAGTGCCGGTGACAAAAAAACGTGTACAAATGCTATGGGCAAAATGACTGAAAAAGAAGGGGGGGAAAAAAAAAAAAAAAAATCTTAACGAAAACAAAGGTTGTTTCGGCAAAAGTGCCGAAACAGCCAAAAATAAAAATCTTAACGAAAACAAAGGCTGTTTCGGCAAAGTGCCGAAACAGCCAAAAAACCGTGTTATAATTTTTTTCGCTATGGTGGTAGAATTCATACCCTGGACGTCAGTCGTAATGCAATGAAGATGTCGTCCAACCTGGGCTAGGGGAATATAGCCCTAGTCTATGGCCCGCACTGAGTAGACTATACATGCTGGGCCATACGTACATTGATTCCCAAAATTGAGGATTTGAAAATTAAAAAAACAACAATTTTATTTCAATCATTGCAACTCAAACTCGGAAGGTGGGTTCACTTACCCGTACCTCTCAATATTCCCCCAAAATTAGGACTTCCCTGTGCTTCCTTCTGGTGAAATTCGTCTCTTAAAAAAATCAATTTGTCAACGTATGGCCCAGTATGTAGAGTCTACTCAGTGCGGGCCATAGACTAGGGCTAGGGGAAATTATGTCCAGACGTCACTTGTGCCTGTGACAACTCGAATGTGTGTCAAAGACTCAAAAAGTCAAACTCAAACTTTATAACTAGACTTATGTTTGTGGACAAACATAGGGCTGTTTCGGCATTTTTTGTGACATGCAACATGTAAAGTTTGAAGTACAAGTTCCATCCAGGAAGAATGTGTAGTTCTGTTGATAATAATTGGTGGCATATAATATGTGATTACATTCCCATAGGGCTTTGAATTATGACGTCACATGTGACGTAATGACGTCATGATGACGTCACAACAATTTTCATCTATAACTATATTTTTGTTTGTAAATAACAACTTAGCCATAGCATACATCATTGAAAGCAAGTTCACATCTTTCACCATTTTTAAATTACAAGGCACTTCCGGTTTCAACCGGAAGGAAGGGTCACGTGATTTTGCACATAATATATAAAAATTAAGACCCTGGATTATTCTATCGATTCCTGCAAACGTCAAGATCAGGTCTCCCATGGTTGAATTTATATTGATTTTCAAAGATCTATTAATCTTTAACGTGACGTCACGTGACCCATGATGATGTAATCGTGACGTCACTTCAATTTTCATCTATAACACATCCCGGTCTAGGTACATACCAACTTTCAACCCAATCGGACCTGTAGTTCAGGAGATACAGGCCTTCAAAATATGTTTATTTTATATGACGTCATATGTCACGTGATGACGTCATCATATGTCACGTGATGACGTCATCATGACGTCAAGTTAAGTTTCATCTATAAGACATCCCGATCTAGGTACATACCAACTTTCAACCCAATCGGACCTGTAGTTCTGGAGATATAGCCCAATCTGTCAGATCTAGCCGAATTCTGCTAGAAAATGGTCACCACAAAAAAAATCGCATATAATGTTACGTCACGTGACTCATGATGACGTCATAATGACGTGAATGTTCGGGGCACAACTTCAGATGCTGGTCTAAGTGTGTGCCCGGTATAAAGTTAATCGGATTGATTTTAGTGCCTAAAGTGCCGGTAACAAAAAAACGTGTACAAATGCTATGAGGAATGGCTGAAATCACAACGTGCAATGGGAAAACGCAGTTATGGTAGGTTTTTCCAGACAGCTTGGTCCATACCTATAACGTACGATGGGGAAACGCAGTTATGCTCTCAGTGCCGTGCTAGTAAATATGGGGCCTCGTCGGACAAAACATGACTACTACTAGTACTAGGGAGTGGTTTTTGGCTGTGTATCTGTAACCACTGTAACCAATAAGTCAATTTCAAACAGTATTAATAAGGATCAGCATGGCTCTAAAAATAAAACAAGTGTTCTGACATAAAGAGGAATATTGACTCCTATTACCCAATGATTTCATTCAGAGGGGATGTTACCGTGGGCGCCGCCACTTTGAGTTTAAGGCACATGTAAAATTATATTATCTCTTTGATTAATCGTAATTAGCTGTTCCCAATTGGGAACAGCTCTTGTTTTCGTTAAATTGTTTTTTTTCCTTTTTTTTTTAGCTGTTCCCAATTTCAATTGGGAACAGCTCTTGTTTTCGTTTAAGTTTTTTTTTTTAGCTGTTTCGGTGTACACACCGAAACAGCTCTTGTTTTTGGCTTTTCCGCAAAATGCGGAAAAGCCTTTCTTTTTGTTCTCATTTTTTTTTTTTTTGGCTTTTTCGCAAAATTTGCGAAAAAACCTTTCTTTTTGTTCTCATTTTTTTGGCTTTTTCGCAATTCTTGCGAAAAAGCCTGTCTTTTTGTTCTGATTTTTGGCTTTTCCGCAAAGTTGCGGAAAAGCCTTTGTTTTTGTTCTCATTTTTTTTTTTTTTTTGGCTTCTTCTTTTTGTCGCCTAAATCCCATAGACTTTGTGCACGTTTTTTCTCAACGCCACTTTTGGCATTAATCTTTGTCCTACATCATTCAAAGTTAGCATACGCATAGTCCCTATAGCAAAGATCTGTCCCGAAGATTGACGTCATGGTGACGTCATCGACTAATTTATTATAGATTTTTGAATATTTAATTTTTCCCATAGACTTTGTACACAGAAGATTTAAAAAAATTGTCGATTTGCAAAGGGCATTTTTGACTCTTTGCCAGTAATTCATTTACACCAATCTTTGTCTAAGCAAAGACCCTAATTTAAACAACATTGTGTAATGATGACGTCATGATGACGTCATCAGGTGTGTATTTATAGGCAATTAAATTGTGACACTTTTAATATTCAAAAATGCATAAGAAATCAACCGTACGCGTCCGCAGCATTTTGTTGCCGGCAAGTGGTAGAATAGGTTGAGGTCTTTATTTATTCACTGTGCGTGAAATCACGTGACCCTTGCTTCCGGTCGAAAAAGGCCCAAACCGGAAGTGGCTTATCATTTGAAAGTGGTAATAGATATAAACTTGCTTTTAACGGTGTTAGTCTCTTGGCCAATAGTATTCTTCAAATCATCTACCGATGACGTCATGCAATCTTCGAGCGCCCTCTAGCGACGGGTTGAAAATTAGCAAAAATGTATTTTGAATAGATGTCTGTGGCGAAGTTTGTCGTAATCGCCTAAATATTGGTGTATATGATGACCTTGACCCACTTAAGACGTGTGCGAAGTTTTAGGCAAATGACGTCATCAGACCGGAAGTTACAATAAAAAGACCCTTTTTTATTTGAAAATTCCTGAAAAATCAACCATGGCAGTTTTTATATTTGTTTTTACTTTAATTGTCGATTGAAGGGTAGGTCTAAAACATTTCAAAGTTTCGAGGCGATAAGCAAACTCGAACATACCCTGTGCACGCTTAAAACTTCACGTTGACAATACCTCTGCTTCAAAACATGCACAGGACAGGACGTCCACAATGTACATGTACATGTACATGCACGTACGTTGTACATAGGCACGTACATCGTATGTCAGTCAGCCTGCAGCGCACGTGTTGCTGAGGTCAAATCCTGTCCACAGTGACCGTTTTAGCCGATTTTCGGCTAACTTTGACAGATTTTATGTTCATGCATGCACATGGACGTATTATAGCACTCTTGGCATTAATCTTTTTCAGATATCATTGAAAGTTGCCATAAGCATAGTCCCTATAGCCAAGACGTGTCCCGAAGAGTGACGTCATGGTGACGTCATCAAGTGATTTATTATGGATTTATGAATAATTAATTTTTCTCATAGACTTTGTACACAGCTTTCTCCACAAGTCTTTCCCTATACAACACTGATATATCTTACTGAGTAGTTCTGAACTTCGGCTGAGAATTACTATGAGAAGGAAAAAGAAATCGTATTTTTTTACGCCTTTCATTTGATTGAAAATATTCCCAAGAGTTAGAATAGCAAGTAATATTTTATAAAAATGTTTCAGTTTAAAGGAAAATCACGTATTTAAAGGTGCAGTTTTTCTGCAGTGGGATTTTTAACCTATTGACTTTGTACACGTTTTCAAGCCACCATTTTCGTATTTTGGCGATCTGGAATCGTCATCAAAGTTACAGCCAAGAAAGACCCTCATACAAAAATTATGCCAAGACTATGACTCACGATGACGTCATCACCTAATTCTTTATTGATTTTTGAAAATTTACGTACATATTGTGAAGTCTTATATCTACAGAAATGTAAGTCCGATTGGGTTGAAACTTGGTATGTGGCTATACCAGGATGTGCTATAGATTAAAAATGAGGTGACGTCATGATGACGTCATCCTGAGATTTTATATAATATTTATTTGTTTGGACTTTTAGCCATATCTCCCGAACGCAACATGCAAAATGCAAAATTCTTTTTTGCATTTGGTCTGTTATGTAATAGCTATTTGCACAAAACTTGAAAAAAAATGTGTGACGTCATCATGACGTCATCAAAATGCGATTTTGCAAAACTCATATAAGGAAAGGTCCAATTGTCATGAAACTTGGTGGGTAGGTAGTTAATCATACTAGTATGCAAAGTTCGAAGTGACGTCACGATGACGTCATCAACAAATTAAAAAAATTTTGTCGATTTTCAAAGTGCGTTTTCGACTCTTTGCCAGTAATTTATTTAGATCACTCTTTGTCCAAGCAAAGACCTTGTGCACACGCACATACATCGTATTGCCGAGGTCAAATCCTGTCCACAGTGACCGTTTTAGCCGATTTTCGGCTAACTTTGACAGATTTTATGTTCATGCATATTCAGGAAATATTATTGATTAAAAAAAATCATAATGCGGAAAAGCCCTATGTTCTGTTGCAAACAGACATAGATCTCTAGTTTTTCTTTCTTCCTCTTCCTCTTCTTCTTCCTCTTCTTCTTCCTCTTCTTCTTCTTCCACTTCTTTTTTGCACAAAATCCCATAGACTTTGTACACGTTTTTTCTACACGCCACTTTTGGCCTTAAAACAATTCCGATTTTCTTCAAACCTGGCACATACTTAGAACATCACCTGCAGATGTGTGCCGAATCATTCCATCATGCTGACGTCATCACACGATTTATTATGGAATTTTGAATATTTAATTTTTCCCATAGACTTTGTACACAGAAATTCAAAAAAAAATGTCGATTTTCAAAGGGCATTTTCGACTCTTTGCCAGAATTCATTTACACCACTCTTTGTCCAAGCAAAGACCCTAATTCAAACAACATTGTGTAATGATGACGTCATGATGACGTCATCCGGTGTTTATTTATAGGCAATTAAATTTTGACACTTTTAATATTTAAAAATGCATAAGAAATCAACCGTACGCGTCCGCAGCATTCTGTTGCCAGGAAGTGGTAGAGTAGGTTGAGGTCTTTATTTCATTCAGTGTGCGTGCAATCACGTGACCCTTGCTTCCGGTCGAAAAAGGCCCAAACCGGAAGTGGCTTATTATTTGAAAGTGGTAATAGAAATGAACTTGCTTTCAACGGTGTTAGTCTCTTGGCCGATAGTATTCTTCAAATTATCTACCGATGAAGTCATGCAATCTTCGAGCGCCCTCTCGCGACAGGTTGAAAATTAGCAAAAATGTATTTTGAATAGATGTCTGTGGCGAAGTTTGTCGGAATCGCCTAAATATTGGTGTATATGATGACCTTGACCCACTTAAGACGTGTGCGAAGTTTTAGGTGAATGACGTCATCAGACCGGAAGTTATAATAAAAAGACCCTTTTTCATTTGAAAATTCCTGAAAAATCAACCATGGCAGTTTTTATATTTGTTTTTACTTTAATTGTTGATTGGAGAGTAGGTCTAAAACATTTCAAAGTTTCGAGGCGATAAGCGAACTCGAACATACCCTGCGCACGCTTAAAACTTCACGTTGACAATACCTCTGCTTCAAAACATGCACAGGACAGGACGTCCACAATGTACATGTACTTGCACGTACGTTGTACATAGGCACATACATCGTATGTCAGTCAGCCTGCAGCGCACGTGTTGCTGAGGTCAAATCCTGTCCACAGTGACCGTTTTAGCCGATTTTCAGCTAACTTTGACAGATTTTATGTTCATGCATGCGTATAGACAGGGACGTACTATAACACTTTTGGCATTAATCTTTGTCAGATATCATTGAAAGTTGGCATAAGCATAGTCCCTATAGCCAAGATGTGTCCCAAAGAGTGTCGTCATGGTGACGTCATCAAGTGATTTATTATGGATTTATGAATAATTAATTTAATAATTTAATAATTTTTCTCATAGACTTTGTACACAGCTTTCTCCACAAGTCTTTCCCTATACAACACTGATATATCTTACTGAGTAGTTCTGAACTTCGGCTGAGAATTACTATGAGAAGGAAAAAGAAATCGTATTTTTTACGCCTGTCATTTGATTGGAAATATTCCCAAGAGTTAGAATAGCAAGTAATATTTTATGAAAATGTTTCAGTTTAAAGGAAAATCACGCATTTAAGGGTGCAGGTTTTCTGCTGTGGGATTTTTAACCTATTGACTTTGTACACGTTTTCAAGCCACCATTTTCATAACTTGGCGATCTGGAATCGTCATCAAAGTTACAGCCAAGGAAGACCCTCATACAAAAATTATGCCAAGACTATGACATCATGATGACGTAATCATCAAGTGATTTATTATGGATTCATGAATAATTAATTTTTCTCATAGACTATGTACACAGCTTTCTCCACAAGTCTTTTCCTATACAACACTGATATATCTTACTGAGTAGTTCTGAACTTCGGCCGAGAATTACTATGAGAAGGAAAAAAATTATGCCAAGACTATGACGTCACGATGACGTCAACACCTAATTTTTTTTATTGATTTTTGAAAATTTACCTTCATATTGTGAAGTCTTATATCTACAGAAATGTAAGTCCGATTGGGTTGAAACTTGGTATGTGGCTATACCAGGATGTGTTATAGATTAAAAATGAGGTGACGTCATGATGACGTCATCCTGAGATTTTATATGAATATTAATTTTTTTGGACCTTTAAGCCATATCTCCCGAACGCAACATGCAAAATGCAAAATTCTTTTTTGCATTTGGTCTGTCATGTAATAGCTATTCGCACAAAACTTGCAAAAAGGTGTGACGTCATCATGACGTCATCAAAATGCGATTTTTCAAAACTCATATAAGGAAAGGTCCAATTGTTGTGGAACTTGGTGGGTAGGTAGTTAATCATACTATTATGCAAAGTTCGAAGTGACGTCACGATGACGTCATCAAAAATTTAAAAATAATTGTCGATTTTCATAGTGCGTTTTCGACTCTTTGCCAGTTATTTATTTAGATCACTCTTTGTCCAAGCAAAGACCTTGTACACACGCACATACATCGTATTGCCGAGGTCAAATCCTGTCCACAGTGATCGTTTTAGCCGATTTCTCGGCTAACTTTGACAGATTTTATGTTCATGCATATTCAGCGCATATTATTGATTAAAAAAAATCATAATGCGGAAAAGCCCTGTGTTCTGTTTCGACAGACATACAGTTCTAGAAAAGCCTTTCTTTTTGTTCTGATTTTTGGCTTTTCCGCAAAAATGCGGAAAAGCCTTTCTTTTTGTTCTGATTTTTGGCTTTTCCGCAAAAAAGCGGAAAAGCCTTTCTTTTTGTTCTCATTTTTGGCTTTTCCGCAAAGTTGCAGAAAAGCCTTTGTTTTTGTTCTGATTTTTTTTTTTTTTTTTGGCTTCTTCTTTTTGTCGCCTAAATCCCATTGACTTTGTGCACGTTTTTTCTCAACGCCACTTTTGGCATTAATCTTTGTCATACATCATTCAAAGTTAGCATACGCATAGTCCCTATAGCAAAGATGTGTCCCGAAGATTGACGTCATGGTGACGTCATCGACTAAATTATTATAGATTTTTGAATATTTATTTTTTCCCATAGACTTTGTACACAGAAATTTTAAAAAAATTGTCGATTTGCAAAGGGCATTTTTGACTCTTTGCAAGTAATTCATTTACACCAATCTTTGACTAAGCAAAGACCCTAATTTAAACAACATTGTGTAATGATGACGTCATGATGACGTCATCAGGTGTGTATTTATAGGCAATTAATTTGTGACACTTTTAATATTCAAAAATGCATAAGAAATCAACCGTACGCGTCCGCAGCATTTTGTTGCCAGCAAGTGGTAGAATAGGTTGAGGTCTTTATTTCATTCAGTGTGCGTGAAATCACGTGACCCTTGCTTCCGGTCGAAAAAGGCCAAAACCGGAAGTGGTTTATCATTTAAAAGTGGTAATAGATATAAACTTGCTTTTAACGGTGTTAGTCTCTTGGCCAACAGTATTCTTCAAATCATTCACCGATGACGTCATGCAATCTTCGGGCGCCCTCTAGCGACAGGTTGAAAATTAGCGATAATGTATTTTGAATAGATGTCTGTGGCGAAGTTTGTCGTAATCGCCTAAATATTGGTGTATATGATGACCTTGACCCACTTAAGACGTGTGCGAAGTTTTAGGCAAATGACGTCATCAGACCGGAAGTTACAATAAAAAGACCCTTTTTCATTTGAAAATTCCTGAAAAATCAACCATGGCAGTTTTTATATTTTTTTTTACTTTAATTGTCGATTGAAGGGTAGGTCTAAAACATTTCAAAGTTTCGAGGTGATAAGCAAACTCGAACATACCCTGCGCACGCTTAAAACTTCACGTTGACAATACCTCTGCTTCAAAACATGCACAGGACAGGACGTCCACAATGTACACGTACATGTACATGCACGTACGTTGTACATAGGCACGTACATCGTATGTCAGTCAGCCTGCAGCGCACGTGTTGCTGAGGTCAAATCCTGTCCACAGTGACCGTTTTAGCCGATTTTCAGCTAACTTTGACAGATTTTATGTTCATGAATGCGCATAGACAGGGACGTATTATAGCACTCTTGGCATTAATCTTTTTCAGATATCATTGAAAGTTGCCATAAGCATAGTCCCTATAGCCAAGACGTGTCTCAAAGAGTGACGTCATGGTGACATCATCAAGTGATTTATTATGGATTTATGAATAATTAATTTTTCTCATAGACTTTGTACCCAGCTTTCTCCACAAGTCTTTCCCTATACAACACTGATATATCTTACTGAGTAGTTCTGAACTTCGGCTGAGAATTACTATGAGAAGGAAAAAGAAATCATATTTTTTTGACGCCTGTCATTTGATTGAAAATATTCCCAAGATTTAGAATAGCAAGTAATATTTTATAAAAATGTTTCAGTTTAAAGGAAAGTCACTAATTTAAACGTGCAGTTTTTCTGCTGTGGGATTTTTAACCTATTGACTTTGTACACGTTTTCAAGCCACCATTTTCATAACTTGGCGATCTGGAATCGTCATCAAAGTTACAGCCAAGAAAGACCCTCATACAAAAATTATGCCAAGACTATGACATCATGATGACGTCATCATCAAATGATTTATTATGGATTTATGAATAATTAATTTTTCTCATAGACTTTGTACACAGCTTTCTCCACAAGTCTTTTCCTATACAACACTGATATATCTTACTGAGTAGTTCTGAACTTCGGCTGAGAATTACTATGAGAAGGAAAAAGAAATCGTATTTTTTACGCCTGTCATTTGATTGAAAATATTCCCAAGAGTCAGAATATCAAGTAATATTTGATAAAAATGTTTCAGTTTAAAGGCAAATCACTAATTTAAAGGTGCAGTTTTTCTGCTGTGGGATTTTTAACCTATTGACTTTGTACACGTTTTCAAGCCACCTTTTTTATAACTTGGCGATCTGGAATCGTCATCAAAGTTACAGCCAAGAAAGACCCTCATAAACAAATTCTGCCTAGACTATGACGTCACGATGACGTCATCACCTATTTTTTTTATTGATTTTTGAAAATTTACGTACATATTGTGAAGTCTTATATCTACAGAAATGTAAGTCCGATTGGGTTGAAACTTGGTATGTGGCTATACCAGGATGTGTTATAGATTAAAAATGAGGTGACGTCATGATGACGTCATCCTGAGATTTTATATGAATATCTATTTGTTTGGACCTTTTAGCCATATCTCCCGAACGCAACATGCAAAATGCAAAATTCTTGTTTGCATTTGGTCTATGTAATAGCTATTTGCACAAAACTTGAAAAATGTGTGACGTTATCATGACGTCATCAAAATGCGATTTTTCAAAACTCATATAAGGAAAGGTCCAATTGTCATGAAACTTGGTGGGTAGGTAGTTAATCATACTAGTATGCAAAGTTCGAAATGACGTCATGATGACGTCATCAAAAATTTAAAAATAATTGTCGATTTTCAAAGTGCGTTTTCGACTCTTTGCCAGTAATTTATTTAGATCACTCTTTGTTCAAGCAAAGATCTTGTACACACGCACATACATCGTATTGCCGAGGTAAAATCTGTCCACAGTGACCGTTTTTAGCCGATTTTTCGGCAAACTTTGACAGATTGTATGTTCATGCATATTCAGGGCATATTATTGATTAAAAAAAATCATAATGCGGAAAAGCCCTATGTTCTGTTGCAAACAGACATAGATCTCTAGTTTTTCCTTCTTCTTTTTGTCGCCAAAACCCCATAGACTTTGTGCACGTTTTTTCTCAGTGCCACTTTTGGCATTAATCTTTGTCAGACATCATTCAAAGTTTGCATAAGCATAGTCCCTATAGCAAAGATGTGTCCCGAAGATTGACGTCATGGTGACGTCATCGACTAATTTATTATAGATTTTTGAATATTTAATTTTTCCCATAGACTTTGTACACAGAAATTTAAAAAACATTGTCGTTTTTCAAAGGGCATTTTCGACTCTTTGCCAGTAATTCATTTACACCACTCTTTGTCCAAGCAAAGACCCTAATTCAAACAACATTGTGGAATGATGATGTCATGATGACGTCATCCTGTGTTGATTGATAGGCAATTAAATTGTGACACTTTTAATATTTAAAAATGCATAAGAAATCAACCATACGCGTCCGCAGCATTCTGTTGCCGGCAAGTGGTAGAGTAGGTTGAGGTCTCTATTTCATTCAGTGTGCGTGAAATCACGTGACCCTTGCTTCCGGTCGAAAAAGGCGAAAACCGGAAGTGGCTTATCAATTAAAAGTGGTAATAGATATGAACTTGCTTTTAACGGTGTTAGTCTCTTGGCCAATAGTATTCTTCAAATCATCTACCGATGACGTCATGCAATCTTCGAGCGCCCTCTAGCGACAGGTTGAAAATTAGCAAAAATGTATTTTGAATAGATGTGTGTGGCGAAGTATGTCGGAATCGCCTAAATATTGGTGTATATGATGACCTTGACCCACTTAAGACGTGTGCGAAGTTTTAGGCAAATGACGTCATCAGACCGGAAGTTATAATAAAAAGACCCTTTTTCATTTGAAAATTCCTGAAAAATCAACCATGGCAGTTTTTATATTTGTTTTTACTTTAAATGTCGATTGAAGGGTAGGTCTAAAACATTTCAAAGTTTTGAGGCGATAAGCGAACTCGAACATACCCTGCGCACGCTTAAAACTTCAAGTTGACAATACCTCTGCTTCAAAACATGCACAGGACAGGACGTCCACAATGTACATGTACATGCACGTACGTTGTACATAGGCACATACATCGTATGTCAGTCAGCCTGCAGCGCACGTGTTGCTGAGGTCATATCCTGTCCACAGTGACCGTTTTAGCCGATTTTCAGCTAACTTTGACAGATTTTTTGTTCATGCATGCGTATAGACAGGGACGTATTATAGCACTTTTGGCATTAATCTTTGTCAGATATCATTGAAAGTTGGCATAAGCATAGTCCCTATAGCCAAGATGTGTCTCGAAGAGTGACGTCATCAAGTGATTTATTATGGATTTATGAATAATTAATTTTTCTCATAGACTTTGTACACAGCTTTCTCCACAAGTCTTTCCCTATACAACACTGATATATCTTACTGAGTAGTTCTGAACTTCGGCTGAGAATTACTATGAGAAGGAAAAAGAAATCGTATTTTTTCACGCCTTTCATTTGATTGAAAATATTCCCAAGAGTTAGAATAGCAAGTAATATTTTATAAAAATGTTTCAGTTGAAAGGAAAATCACGCATTTAAAGGTGCAGTTTTTCTGCTGTGGGATTTTTAACCTATTGACATTGTACACGTTTTCAAGCCACCATTTTCATAACTTGGCGATCTGGAATCGTCATCAAAGTTACAGCCAAGGAAGAGCCTCATACAAAAATTATGCCAAGACTATGACATCATGATGACGTCATCATCAAGTGATTTATTATGGATTCATGAATAATTAATTTTTCTCATAGACTATGTACACTGCTTTCTCTATAAGTCTTTTCCTATACAACACTGATATATCTTACTGAGTAGTTCTGAACTTCAGCCGAGAATTACTATGAGAAGGAAAAAGAAATCGTATTTTTTTATCGTTTGCCATTTGATTGAAAATATTCTCAAGAGTCAGAATATCAGAGGTCAAATCCTGGCCACAGTGACCGTTTTAGCCGATTTTTCGGCTAACTTTGACAGATTTTATGTTCATGCATATTCAGGGCATATTATTGATTAAAAAAAATCATAATCCGGAAAAGCCCTATGTTCTGTTGCAAACAGACATAGACCTCTAGTTTTTGTTTCTTCTTCTTCTTTTTGTCGCCTAAATCCCATAGACTTTCTACACGTTTTTTCTCAGTGCCACTTTTGGTATTAATCTTTGTCATACATCATTCAAATTAAGCATAGTCATAGTCCTTATGGCAGAGATGTGCCCCGAAGAGTGACGTCATGGTGACGTCATCGACTAATTTATTAAAGATTTTTGAATATTTAATTTTTCCCATAGACTTTGTACACAAAAATTAAGAAAAAATTGTCGATTTTCAAAGGGCATTTTCGACTGTTCGCCAGTAATTCATTTATATCACTCTTTGTCCAAGCAAAGACCCTAATTCAAACAACATTGTGTAATGATGACGTCATGATGACGTCATCAGGTGTTTATTTATAGGCAATTAAATTGTGACACTTTTGATATTTAAAAATGCATAAGAAATCAACCGTACGCGTCCGCAGCATTCTGTTGCCGGCAAGTGGTAGAGTAGGTTGAGGTCTTTATTTCATTCAGTGTGCGAGAAATCACGTGACCCTTGCTTCCGGTCGAAAAAGGCCAAAACCGGAAGTGGCTTATTATTTGAAAGTGGTAAAAGATATGAACTTGCTTTCAACGGTGTTCGTGTCTTGGCCAATAGTATTCTTCAAATCATCTACCGATGACGTCATGCAATCTTCGAGCGCCCTCTAGCGACAGGTTGAAAATTTTCAAAAATGTATTTTGAATAGATGTCTGTGGCGAAGTATGTCGGAATCGCCTAAATATTGGTGTATATGATGACCTTGACCCACTTGAGACTTTTGCAAAGTTTTAGGCATATGACGTCATCAGACCGGAAGTTATAATGAAAAGACCCTTTTTCTTTTGAAAATTCCTGAAAAATCAACCATGGCAGTTTTTATATTTGTTTTTACTTTAATTGTCGATTTAAGGGTAGGTCTAAAACATTTCAAAGTTTCGAGACAATAAGCGAACTCGGACATACCCTGCGCACGCCTAAAACTTCAGGTTGACAATACCTCTGCTTTAAAACATGCACAGGACGTCCACAATGTACATGTACATGCACGTACGTTGTACATACGCACATACGTCGTATGTCAGTCAGCCTGCAGCGCACGTGTGGCTGAGGTCAAATCCTGTCCACAGTGACCGTTTTAGCCGATTTTCGGCTAACTTTGACAGATTTTATGTTCATTTATGCGCATAGTCAGGGATGTATTATTGATAAAAAAAAAATCATAATGCGGAAAAGCCCTGTGTTCTGTTGCAAACAGACAAAGATCTCTAGTTTTTCTTTCTACTTCTTCTTCTTCTTCTTCTTTTTTTCCCAAAACCCCATAGACTTTGTACACGTTTATTCTACACGCCACTTTTGCCCTTAAACTTTGTTGCATTTCGTTCAAAGTTTGCATAGACATAGTCCATACAGCATAGATGTGTGCGGACGAGCAACGTCATGATGACGTCATCATGGGTCACGTTACGTCATCATTAATATGCATATTACAAAGTCCTATATCTACAGAACTGTCAGTCCGATTGAGTTGAAACTTGGTATGTAGGTGGATCGGGATGTGTTATAGACGAAAATTGAGGTGACGTCATCATGACGTCATCGTGTGATTTTATATAGATTTTTGAAGTTTTGGACCTTTAAGCCATATCTCACTTAACGCAATATGATAAATTCAAAATTCTTTTTGTATTAGGTTCGCTGAGCATTAGATAAATGCACAAAATTTGGAAAAATATGTGACGTCATAATGACGTCAGCAAAAATGCGATTTTTCGAAAAACATATAAGGGAATGTCCGATCGTCTTGAAACTTGGTGGGTGGGTAGATAATAACACTAGTACACAAAATCTTGAATGACGTCACGATGACGTCATCGGTCGATTTTTAAAGATTTTTTTTAATATTGCCAATTGTATTCTGCTTACAAAATTCAACACTTTTATAAACTGATTTTTTCCAAACTTGGTACAGACTAAAACCACAATAAAATAATGAGCACTGCCAAGTATTGTTACGATGACGTCATCATTAGACATGTGACGTCATTGTTAACTTGTATATTGTAAGCCCCAATATCTCATGAACAGTACATCCGATTGGGTTGAAACTTAGTATAGGGGTAGGCCGGGATGTGTTACAAATAAATATTGAGGTGACGTCATCATGACGTCATCGTGTGATTTTATATAGATTTTTGAAGTTTTGAACCTTTAAGCCATATATCACGAACCCAATATGTTACATTTAAAATTCTTTTTGTATTAGGTTTGTTAGGCAATAGGTATATGTGCAAAATTTTGAAACATGTGTGACGTCATGATGACGTCATCAAACATGCGCTTTTTTGAAACACATATAAGATAATGTCCGATCGTCACGAAACTTGGTGGGTGGGTAGATAATAACACTAGTACACAATATCTTAAATGACGTCAAGATGACGTCATCAGTAGATTTGTTTACGATTTTTTAATATTGCCAATTTATTCTGCTTACAAAATTTAACACTTTCATTAATCCGATTGTTTTCAAACTTTGTACAGACTAAAACCGCAATAAAATAATTTTTATATATTTTATATATGACAAATGCAATATGCCAAAATCAAATTTCTATTTGAATGAGGTTTGTTAGACAAAACGTAAATGCACACAGTTTTGCACAAAACAGAAAAAACATGACCTCAAAAAAACATAATGCGGAAAAGCCCTGTGTTCTGTTTCGACAGACATACAGTTCTAGTTTTTCTTTCTTCTTCTTCTTCTTCTTCTTTTTTCCCAAAACCCCATAGACTTTGTACACGTTTATTCTACACGCCACTTTTGCCCTTAAACTTTGTTGCATATCGTTCAAAGTTTGCATAGACATAGTCCATACAGCATAGATGTGTGCGGACGAGCGACGTCATGATGACGTCATCATGGGTCACGTTACGTCATCATTAATATGCATATTACAAAGTCCTATATCTACAGAACTGTCAGTCCGATTGAGTTGAAACTTGGTATGTAGGTGGATCGGGATGTGTTATAGACGAAAATTGAGGTGACGTCATCATGACGTCATCGTGTGATTTTATATAGATTTTTGAAGTTTTGGACCTTTAAGCCATATCTCACTTAACGCAATATGATAAATTCAAAATTCTTTTTGTATTAGGTTTGCTGGGCATTAGATGAATGCACAAAATTTGGAAAAATGTGTGACGTCATAATGACGTCAGCAAAAATGCGATTTTTCGAAAAACATATAAGGGAATGTCCGATCGTCTTGAAACTTGGTGGGTGGGTAGATAATAACACTAGTACACAAAATCTTGAATGACGTCACGATGACGTCATCGGTCGATTTTTAAAGATTTTTTTAATATTGCCAATTTTATTCTGCTTACAAAATTCAACACTTTTATTAATCTGATTTTTTCCAAACTTGGTACAGACTAAAACCACAATAAAATAATGAGCACTGCCAAGTATTGTTACGATGACGTCATCATTAGACATGTGACGTCATTGTTAACTTGTATATTTTAAGCCCCTATATCTCATGAACAGTACATCCGATTGGGTTGAAACTTGGTATGGGGGTAGGCCGGGATGTGTTACAAATAAATATTGAGGTGACGTCATCATGACGTCATCGTGTGATTTTATATAGATTTTTGAAGTTTTGAACCTTTAAGCCATATATCACGAACCCAATATGTTACATTTAAAATTCTTTTTGTATTAGGTTTGTTAGGCAATAGGTATATGTGCAAAATTTTGAAAAATGTGTGACGTCATGATGACGTCATCAAACATGCGCTTTTTTGAAACACATATAAGATAATGTCCGATCGTCACGAAACTTGGTGGGTGGATAGATAATAACACTAGTACACAATATCTTAAATGACGTCAAGATGACGTCATCAGTAGATTTGTTTACGATTTTTTAATATTGCCAATTTATTCTGCTTACAAAATTTAACAGTTTCATTAATCCGATTGTTTTCAAACTTTGTACAGACTAAAACTGCAATAAAATAATGAGCACTGCCGAATATTGTTACAATGACGTATTCATTAGACATGTGACGTCATCGTTTGTATATTTTAAGCCCCTATATCTCATCAACAGTGATTTAGATTGGGTTGAAACTTGGTATGGGGGCAGGCCGGGATGTGTTACAAATAAATATTGAGCTGACGTCATTATGACGTCATCTTGTGATTATATATATATTTTATATATGACAAATGCAATATGCCAAAATCAAATTTCCATTTGAATGAGGTTTGTTAGACAAAACGTAAATGCACACAGTTTTGCACAAAACAGAAAAGACATGACCTAAAAAAAAAACATAATGCGGAAAAGCCCTATGTTCTGTTGCAAACAGACATAGACCTCTAGTTTTTATTTCTTTTTGTCGCCAAAATCCCATAGACTTTGTACACGTTTTTTCTCAGTGCCACTTTTGGCATTAATCTTTGTCATACATCATCGAAAGTTACCACAGGCATAGTCCCTATAGCAAAGATGTGTCCCGAAGAGTGACGTCATGGTGACGTCATCAAGTGATTTATTATAGATTTTTGAATATTTAATTTTTCCCATAGACTTTGTACACAGACATTTTGAAAAAATTGTTGATTTTCAAAAGGCATTTTTGACTCTTTGCCAGTAATTCATTTGCACCATTCTTTGTCCAAGCAAAGACCCTAATTCAAACAACATTGTGTTATGATGACGTCTTGATGACGTCATCCGGTGTGTATTTATAGGCAATTAAATTGTGACAATTTTAATATTTAAAAATGCATAAGAAATCAACCGTACGCGTCCGCAGCATTCTGTTGCCGGCAAATGGTAGAGTAGGTTGACGTCTTTATTTCATTCAGTGTGCGTGAAATCACGTGACCCTTGCTTCCGGTCGAAAAAGGCGAAAACCGGAAGTGGCTTATTATTTGAAAATGGTAATAGATATGACCTTGCTTTTAACAGTGTTAGTCTCTTGGCTAAAAGTATTGTTCAAATAATTTACCAATGACATCATGCAATCTTCGAGCGCCCTCTAGCGACAGGTTGAAAATTTTCAAAAATGTATTTTGAATAGATGTCTGTTGCGAAGTTTGTCGGAATCGCCAAAATATTGGTGTATATGATAACCTTGACCCACTTGAGACGTGTGCGAAGTTTTAGGCGAATGACGTCATCAGACCGGAAGTTATAATAAAAAGACCCTTTTTCATTTGAAAATTCCTGAAAAATCAACCATGGCAGTTTTTATGTTAGTTTTTACTTTAATTGTCGATTGAAGGTTAGGTCAAAAACATTTCAAAGCTTCGAGGCAATAAGCAAACTCGGACATGCCCTGCGCACGCTTAAAACTTCAGGTTGACAATACCTCTGCTCTAAAACATGCACAGAACGTCTATATGAACATTACATACACGTACGTTACGCACATACTGTACGTCGTATGTCAGTCAGCCTGCAGAGCACGTGTTGCCGAGGTCAAATCCTGTCCACATCACAGTGACCGTTTTAGCCGATTTTCGGCTAACTATGACAGATTTTATGTTCATGCATGCGCATAGTCAAGGACGTATAATAAAAAATCATAATGCCGGAAAGCCCTATATTACGTATTTAAAGGTGCAGTTTTTCTGCAGTGGGATTTTCCACAAGTCTTTTCCTATACAACACTGATATCTTCCTGAGTAGTTCTGAACTTCAGCCGAGAATTACTATGAGAAGGAAAGAGAAATCGTTTTTTTTTTCGCGCTGTCATTCGATTGAACATATTCCTAAGGGTCAGAATATCAAGTAATATTTCATAAAAATGTTTCAGTTCGAAGGCAAATTACAAATTTAAAGGTGCAATTTTTCTGCAGTGGATTTTTTTTGCCCGTTAACTTTGTACACGTGTTAGCCCATTGACTTTGTACACGTTTTCAAGCCACCATTTCTATAACTTGGCGATCTGGAATCGTCATCAATGTTACAGCCAAGGAAAACCCTCATACAAAAATTATGCCAAGACTTTGACGTCATGATGACGTCATCACCTTATTGATTTTTGAAAATTTACGTGCATATTATGAAGTCCTATATCTACAGAACTGTAAGTCTGATTGGGTTGAAACTTGGTATGTGACTAGACCGGGATGTGTTATAGGTAAAAAAAAAAATTAGGTGACGCCATGATGACGTTATCCGGAGATTTTATATGAATATTTGAAGTTTTTGACCTTTTAGACATATCTCATGAACGTAACATGCAAAATTCAAAATTCTTTGTGTATTTGGTCTGTTAGGTAAAATGTATTTGCACAAAATTAAAAAAAAATATCTGACATCATTATGACGTCATAAAAATGCGATTTTTCAAAAAACACATAAGGAAAGGTCTAACTGTCATGAAACTTAGTGGGTAGGTAAATGATGGTACTAGTATACAAAGTTTAAAGTGTCGTCACGATGACGTCATCGCTTGGTTTTTATAATTTTTAAATATTTATAATTTTATTCTGCTTCCACAAATTGCACACTTTCTTTCATCGGATTGGCATTAAACTTGGTTCAAACCAAAATCACAATGACAAAATGTGCATTGAGAAGGGTCTTAAGGATGACGTCATTGCAGGGCAAGTGACATCATTTGATAAAATTATACTTTAGGAATTATTCTAAGCGTTTTGAACAACCTTTAACTGCATGAAGCTCTCTGAAAATTGACTGCAAAAGGATAAACGAAACAAATACTTGTAAAATGCGAAAAAGCCCTGTGTTCTGTTTGCAAACAGACATACAGCTCTAGTTGGCTTTTCCGCATTGTTGCAGAAAAGCCTTTCTTTTTGTTCTGATTTTTTTTCTTTCTTCTTCTTCTTCTTCTTCTTCTTCTTTTTTTCCCAAAACCCCATAGACTTTGTACACGTTTATTCTACATGCCACTTTTGGCATTAATCTTTGTCATACATCATTCAAAGTTAGCATAAGCATAGCCCCTATAGCAAAGATGTGTCCCGAAGATTGACATCATGGTGACGTCATCGACTAATTTATTATAGATTTTTGAATATTTAATTTTTCCCATAGACTTTGTACACAGAAATTAAAAAATAATTGTCGATTTTCAAACTGCATTTTTGACTCTTTGCCAGTAATTCATTTACACCAATCTTGTCCAAGCAAAGACCCTAATTCAAACAACAGTGTGGAATGATGACGTCATGATGACGTCATCCTGTGTTTATTTATAGGCAATTAAATTGTGACACTTTTAATATTTAAAAATGCATAAGAAATCAACCGTACGCGTCCGCAGCATTCTGTTGTCGGCAAGTGGTAGAGCAGGTTAAGGTCTTCATTTCATTTAGTGTGCGTGCAATCACGTGACCCTTGCTTCCGGTCGAAAAAGGCCCAAACCGGAAGTGGCTTTTTATTTGAAAATGGTAATAGAAATGAACTTGCTTTTAACGGTGTAAGTCTCTTGGCCGATAGAATTCTTCAAATCATCTACCGATGACGTCATGCAATCTTCGAGCGCCCTCTAGCGACAGGTTGAAAATTAGCAAAAATGTATTTTGAATAGATGTGTGTGGCGAAGTTTGTCGGAATCGCCTAAATATTGGTGTATATGATGACCTTGACCCACTTAAGACGTGTGCGAAGTTTTAGGCAAATGACGTCATCAGACCGGAAGTTATAATAAAAAGACCCTTTTTCATTTGAAAATTCCTGAAAAATCAACCATGGCAGTTTTTATATTTGTTTTTACTTTAAATGTCGATTGAAGGGTAGGTCTAAAACATTTCAAAGTTTTGAGGCGATAAGCGAACTCGAACATACCCTGCGCACGCTTAAAACTTCAAGTTGACAATACCTCTGCTTCAAAACATGCACAGGACAGGACGTCCACAATGTACATGTACATGCACGTACGTTGTACATAGGCACATACATCGTATGTCAGTCAGCCTGCAGCGCACGTGTTGCTGAGGTCATATCCTGTCCACAGTGACCGTTTTAGCCGATTTTCAGCTAACTTTGACAGATTTTTTGTTCATGCATGCGTATAGACAGGGACGTATTATAGCACTTTTGGCATTAATCTTTGTCAGATATCATTGAAAGTTGGCATAAGCATAGTCCCTATAGCCAAGATGTGTCTCGAAGAGTGACGTCATCAAGTGATTTATTATGGATTTATGAATAATTAATTTTTCTCATAGACTTTGTACACAGCTTTCTCCACAAGTCTTTCCCTATACAACACTGATATATCTTACTGAGTAGTTCTGAACTTCGGCTGAGAATTACTATGAGAAGGAAAAAGAAATCGTATTTTTTCACGCCTTTCATTTGATTGAAAATATTCCCAAGAGTTAGATTAGCAAGTAATATTTTATAAATGTTTCAGTTGAAAGGAAAATCACGCATTTAAAGGTGCAGTTTTTCTGCCGTGGGATTTTTAACCTATTGACTTTGTACACGTTTTCGAGCCACCATTTTCGTATTTTGGCGATCTGGAATTGTCATCAAAGTTACAGCCAAGAAAGACCCTCATACCAAAATTATGCCAAGACTATGACGTCATGATGACGTCATTACCTAATTCTTTATTGATTTTTGAAAATTTACCTACATATTGTGAAGTCTTATATCTACAGAAATGTAAGTCCGATTAGGTTGAAACTTGGTATGTGGCTACACCAGGATGTGTTATAGATTAAAAATGAGGTGACGTCATGATGACGTCATCCTGAGATTTTATATGAATATTTATTTGTTTGGACCTTTTAGCCATATCGCCCGAACGCAACATGCAAAATGCAAAATTCTTTTTTGCATTTGGTCTGTTATGTAATAGCTATTTGCACAAAACTTGAAAAAAAATGTGTGACGTCATCATGACGTCATCAAAATGCGATTTTGCAAAACTCATATAAGGAAAGGTCCAATTGTCATGAAACTTGGTGGGTAGGTAGTTAATCATACTAGTATGCAAAGTTTGAAGTGACGTCACGATGACGTCATCAACAAATTTAAAAATATTTGTCGATTTTCAAAGTGCGTTTTCGACTCTTTGCCAGTAATTTATTTAGATCACTCTTTGTCCAAGCAAAGACCTTGTGCACACGCACATATATCGTATTGCCGAGCAGTGTTGGAGCAAAGGCTTTGACCCTCAAGGCCAAGGCCAAGGCCAAGGCTTTGACCCTCAAGGCCAAGGCCAAGGCTTCGACCCTCAAGCCTCGAGGCCAAGGCCAAGGCTTAACCCTCAAGGCCAAGGCCAAAGCCAAGGCCCTGTTTTATGAAATGACCACTGATATAGAACTAATTATAGTCACATGAGTGACACATCATCACGCAAGGGCGGATCCAGAACACAATTGGGGGGGGGGCAAAGAAATGTTGGTCCCCCCCCCCCCCCCCAAAAAAAAAGTGGGTCAAAAGATTACGGCTTGGGCTTCGGGGCCCGCTTAAGGGCCCAGAAAAAATTTTGGATTCGAGATGCTCTGTGGTGCGATTTGAGGCAATTTCTGACCATTTTAACCGATGTTTATTTAGGAAAAGATGGTGGTGTACTCATTGCCTGCCTTTATTACGACGTCACATAAAAAAAAATGGTTTCGTTTTTTTTGGGGGGGGGGGGGCGTGGCCCCTTTTGACCCCCCTGGATCCGGCCTTATCATCACGAATTGCTCGTTACGAAGAACAACATTTCTTAATTGCAATCAACATGCTCGCATAGGCCTACACCGTTTTATGACTGCACTGTATCTATTAACGTATAAGTTCAGGTCTTCAATATGGTTTAACAAAACAAAATAATGATTTACTTCTATATTGACACACAATTCTCCCAAGTGTAACAAAAGGGGGATCCAAGAAACTGATTTGGGAAATTTTTATTTGCTGGCCCAACATGGTCAGAAATATCAGCATTATCTAAAACAGATACATGCAAATCTTT
Source organism: Patiria miniata (assembly GCF_015706575.1). Lineage (NCBI taxonomy): Eukaryota > Metazoa > Echinodermata > Asteroidea > Valvatida > Asterinidae > Patiria > Patiria miniata. The sequence continues at coordinate 11,721,468 of NW_024037052.1, read as the reverse complement.
AGCACTTATCAGGGAGACATATACAACCAATCAAATCTATTCCATAGTTATATGCAATTAAAGTGATCATCTCATTAGCCCCACAAGTGTACGGAATATTGTTGCAGCAAATCTACTACAATGGTAACAACATGTGATGCTATAAAAGTGGAAGTGTGCCTAACACACAAATCTATATGGTGCTTCCCTCCTCCATCGTACATGTAATACGATTAAAATGGTAACAGCAAAATTTCGAACAGATTTATCTGGAAAATGCAAAACTCTATGGGCCTTGAAGAGCCTTGACTCAAAATTGCAAGGCCCTGAACCCCCAAGGCCAAGGCCAAGGCTTTTGCCCTCAAGCCTCGAGGCCAAGGCCAAGGCCCTAAAATCCAGCCTTAAGGCAGCCTTAAGGCCAAGGCCCAGCATCAAGGCACTACATTACTGTTGCCGAGGTCAAATCCTGTCCACAGTGACCGTTTTAGCCGATTTTCGGCTAACTTTGACAGATTTTATGTTCATGCATATTCAGGGCATATTTTTGATTAACAAAAAATCATAATGCGGTAAAGCCCTATGTTCTGTTGCAAACAGACATAGACCTCTAGTTTTCCTTCTTCTTTTTGTCGCCAAAACCCCATAGACTTTGTGCACGTTTTTTCTACACGCCACTTTTGGCATTAATCTTTGTCATACATCATTCAAAGTTTGCATAAGCATAGTACCTATAGCAAAGATGTGTCCCGAAGATTGACGTCATGGTGACATTATCGACTAATTTATTATAGATTTTTGAATATTAAATTTTTCCCATAGACTTTGTACACAGAAATTTTAAAAAAATTGTCGTTTTCAAAGGGCATTTTTGACTCTTTGCCAGTAATTCATTTACACCACTCTTTGTCCAAGCAAAGACCCTTATTCAAACAACATTGTGGAATGATGACGTCATGATGACGTCATCCTGTGTTTATTTATAGGCAATTAAATTGTGACACTTTTAATATTTAAAAATGCATAAGAAATCAACCGTACGCGTCCGCAGTATTCTGTTGCCGGCGAGTAGGTTGAGGTCTTTATTTCATTCAGTGTGCGTGAAATCACGTGACCCTTGCTTCCGGTCGAAAAAGGCCAAAACCGGAAGTGGCTTATCATTTGAAAGTGGTTATAGATATGAACTTGCTTTCAAGGGCGTTAGTCTCTTGGCCAATAGTATTCTTCAAATCATCTACCGATGACGTCATGCAATCTTCGAGCGCCCTCTAGCGACAGTTTGACAATTTTCAAAAATGTGTTTTGAATAGATGTCTGTGGCGAAGTTTGTCGGAATCGCCTAAATATTGGTGTATATGATGACCTTGACCCCCTTACAGGGATGTGATTTCTCTGGTTTTATCCGGAAATCCGTTTTTTTTTGCCTCAAAAGTCCACCAACGTGAATCGTGTGAATCCGTTGAGAAAATAGGGGGGTAGAATGTGCTAATTAATTATTCATAATGAGTTTTGCTTGCCGAAATATCCGAAATTTACTTACGGACATAAACTTCGTTGATCGATATGTATGCCGCACGCACATATTGGACACCCAATGTGAGAACGAAGTTGAAGACCATGCGTTGCCATTAGTGCGATTATGATTTTTCGCTCAGGCCAAGGTTGTGGTTATGTAGGTCTAGTTCCTGTGTCGGTACTCGAGATGCACGTGTTGCGCTTGTCAGGTGTGCAGACGAGTGCAGCATGGTACACTGGTACCCTTCACGTGCTAACAGAATCAATGCTATGATGAAGGACCGGAACCAGTGACTACTGCAAGTACTCACAGGTTCGTTTTCCGTGCGTATAATCGGCCGAAGTTGGATCGTAAAAATAGTAAAAATACCAAACAACCATCGATGGAAAAAGAGGATTTCTGCAAATTAATTCACAGAACGTGATCTTCATTTTCTGTGTATGTATTTTCCATTGAAATTGCAAAACTCGAACCTGTGGAGAAACATCGTAACGTGTTTCTGCAGTCCTGCAGAATTTTCGGCCACTTGGGACGGGCCGCCGGCCGTACACAGTGCAGCAATGCACACTATACTGCGCCGATGTTCGGCCGGCCAGACTGAATGTTTGCGGCGCTAGCGGCCGTGATGTACATGTACGTTAAGCATAATTGTGGAATGACCCACCTCAAATATATAGATTTTTAATTAGGTGAGGCAAGTTTTAATCACTTTTGATGGCTAGTCTTGATAATTTTTGTGGCGCAAATGAGAATAATCCAGGCACAAAATACATGAAATATAAACAATTCTTTGCTTTACTACAAATATAGAAATGGTGAAATATTTTTTTCCAACAATACTACCGACGCTATTTTGAAAGGCATGTTATCGGAAGCAGAAGTGATTTAAGTTTACAATTTTGATTTTTTTTTTTACAAAAATATTACAAGATCTCCTCTGAAATGCTCTAAAATGCACCAGAAACTGAGAAAGCTTCTAAAGTTCAAAATTTTTCGGGGCCCTTAAGCGGGCCCCGAACCCACGCCGTGGCTTCGCAGGTTGTTGTATCACAACAAAAATTCCCCTACAGGGTTGAAAAAATTCTGGGGAGAACAGCATGGTTCTCAAGTTTGAGTACAGAAAAAACTTTATTAGAACAAGAGTACATTTAAACAAATAAAGGAAAATTCTTCATAAAATGAAAACAAATTCTGCTTCAGAATTTCAGAGGAAAGTGCCCAGTAATTGCCTCAGATTTTACCACAGAGCATCTAAAATCAAAAATTGTCCGGGGCCCTTAAGCGGGCCCCGGACCCCACGCCGTAATGGCTTCGCGCTTCGCGCTCGCCGGAGTTTGCACTTCATGCATACAATTTTCAGGTTTTTTTGTCACAGACCAATCACATCCCTGCCCTTAAGGGAGAAGTTTTAGGCGTATGACGTCATCAGACCGGAAGTTATAATGAAAAGACCCTTTTTCCTTTGAAAATTCCTGAAAAATCAACCATGGCAGTTTTTACCCCTCAGCCGAGAGGCTCGAGGGGTATTGTCATCGCCTAGGGCGTCCGTCCGTCCGGATGTGTGTGTGTCTGTCCGTCCATCCGTCCAGGCAGCTTAGTTTCCGGATGATAACTTGAGTTAGAAATGTTGTTTGGGGTTGTAACTTCGGTAGGGGGTTGCCCTTTGGAGTAGGCAAGTTGGGATTGGTTTTGAGGTCAAAAGGTCAAAGGTCAAGGTCACCGTGGTGAGTTAAATGTAAATGGTTTGCGGATGATAACTTGAGTTAGAAATGAGATTTTGGTGTCTAACTTTGGAAGAGGGTTGCCCTTGGGAGAAGGAAAGTTGGGATTGGTTTTGGGGTCAAAAGGTCAAAGGTCAAGGTCAGCATGGTGAGATAAAGGTAAATGGTTTCCGGATGATAACTTGAGTGAGAAATGAGATTTTGGTGTCTAACTTTGATAGGGGGTTGCCCTTGGGAGTAGGCAAGTTGGGATTGGTTTTGGGGTCACAAGGTCAAAGGTCAAGGTCACCGTGGTGAGTTAAATGTAAATGGTTTCAGGATGATAACTTGAGTTAGAAATGAGATTTTGGTGTCTAACTTTGGTAGAGGGTTGCCCTTGGGAGTAGGCAAGTTGGGATTGGTTTTGGGGTCAAAAGGTCAAAGGTCAAGGTCACCGTGGTGAGTTAAATGTAAATGGTTTCAGGATGATAACTTGAGTTAGAAATGAGATTTTGGTGTCTAACTTTGGTAGAGGGTTGCCCTTGGGAGTAGGCAAGTTGGGATTGGTTTTGGGGTCAAAAGGTCAAAGGTCAAGGTCACCGTGGTGAGTTAAATGTAAATGGTTTCAGGATGATAACTTGAGTTAGAAATGAGATTTTGGTGTCTAACTTTGGTAGAGGGTTGCCCTTGGGAGTAGGCAAGTTGGGATTGGTTTTGGGGTCAAAAGGTCAAAGGTCAAAGTCACCATTGTGAGTTAAAGGTAAATGGTTTCCGGATGATAACTTGAGTTAGAAATGCGATTTTGGTGTCTAACTTTGGAAGAGGGTTCCCCTTTGGAGAAGGCAAGTTGGGATTGGTTTTGGGGTCAAAAGGTCAAAGGTCAAGGTCAGCATGGTGAGATAAAGGTAAATGGTTTCCGGATGATAACTTGAGTTAGAAATGAGATCTTGGTGTCTGACTGAGGTAGGGGTTTGCCCTTGGGTACAGGCAAGTTGGGATTGGTTTTGGGGTCAAAAGGTCAAAGGTCAAGGTCACCGTGGTGAGTTCAATGTAAATGGTTCCGAATGATAACTTGAGTTAGAAATGAAATGTTGGTGTCTAACTTCGGTAGGGGGTTTCCCATTGGTACAGGCATGTTGGGACTGGTTCTGGGGTCAAAGGCCAAAGGTCAAGGTCACCACGTTGAGTTAAAGGTTAATGGTTTCCGGATGATAACTTGACTCTGGCTGAGGGGTTTCAACAGCAACGCTGTTATTTTTATATTTCTTTTTATTTTAACTGTCGATTTAAGAGTAGGTCTAAAACATTTCAAAGCTTCGAGGCAATAAGCGAACTCGAACATGGCCTGCACACGCTTAAAACTTCAGGTTGACAATATACCTCTGCTTTAAAACATGCACAGGACGTTCACAATGTACATGTACATGCAAGTACGTTGTACATACACACATACATCGTATGTCAGTCAGCCCGCAGCGCTCGCGCACGTGTTGCTGAGGTCAAATCCTGACCACAGTGACCATTTTAGCCGATTTTCGGCTAACTTTGACAGACTTTATGTTCATGAATAGTCAGAGACGTATTATTGATAAAAAAAAAAATCATAATGCGGAAAAGCCCTATGTTCTGTTGCAAACAGACATAGATCTCTAGTTGTTATTTTTTTTTTTCTCATTTTTTTCTTTTTCCACTTTTTTTCCCATAGGATAACACGTGTTTTCGTTCTACAAGTCACTTTTGGACTTTTTTCAAATCCGATCGACTTCAAACCTGGCACACACTTGGACCACCATCTGAAGATGTATGCCGAAACTTTTCGTCATCATGACGTCATCACGTGTGACGTGACGTCATCCTAAAAGAGCATACTTTAAGGCCCTATATCTACAGAACCGGAAGTCCGATTTGGTTCAAACTTGGTATGCAAGTATTCCGGGACGTGTTATAGATGAAAATTGCAGTGACGTCATGATGATGTCATCGTGTGATTTTATATAAATTATTCAATTTTTGGACCTTTTACTCATATCGCATAAACGGAATGTGGTAAATTCGAAATTCTTTTTGTAACAGGTTTGTTAGGTCATAGATAGATGCACAAAATTTCGTAAAATGTGTGACGTCATCATGACGTCATCAAAAACGTGATTTTTTGATTCACATATAAGGGAAGGCCGATCGTTATAAAACTTGGTGGGTAGGTAGGTATAGATAACAGCATTCCAAATCTGAAGTGACGTCATCATGACGTCATCATCTGATTTTTTATGAATTTTTCAAATTTTAATATGTTCTTCAAATTTTGCAAAAATTATATAAAATATGGTCCGATCGACTTCAAACCTGGCACACACTTAAACAACCATCTGGAGATGTTTGCCGAATCATGACGTCATCATGACGTCATCATGTGTTACATGACGTCATCCTAAAAGTGCATACTTTAAGGCCCTATATCTACAGAATCGGAAGTCCAATTGGGTTCAAACTTGGTATGCAAGTATCCCGGGACAAGTTGTAGACAAAAATTGCAGTGACGTCACGATGACGTCATGTGAGTTTATATAAATTATGCAATTTTTGGACCTTTTACTCAAATCTCATGAATGGAGCATTGTAAATTCAAAATTCTTTTTGTAACATGTTTGTCAAGTGAAAGACAGATACACAAAATTTCATAAATGTGTGACGTCATCATGACATCATCAAAAATGTGATTTTGTGATTCACATATATAAGGGTATGTCCGATCGTTATGAAACTTGGTGGGTAGGTAGGTACAGATAAAAGCATTCAAAATCTGAAGTGACGTCATCATGACGTCAGAGAACCTGATGTCCGATTGGGTTCAATGTCGGTATGCAGATATTCCAGGAAGTGTTGTAGACAAAAATTGCAGTGACGTCACGATGACGTCATCATGTGATTTTATATGAATTATTCAATTTTTGGACCTTTTACTCATATCTCATCAATGCAACGTGGTTAAATCGAAATTCTTTTTTGCAAAAGGTTTGTTAGGTCGTAAATAGATACAGAACATTTCTAAAAATATGTGCCGTTATCATGACGAAATGAAAAATGTTTTTTTTTTTTATATACATAGGATGGACACTTTTTGCATAGAATACGCATGAACATGTTCATTCGACCTGGATGAAGCTCCTTTACGGCAGTCATTAATAAAACGGTCGAAACAGCTCAGTGTTTGTCCACAAACACATTTCTAGTTTCTTTTTTTTTTTTTTTTTTCCCACTTTTCCCCATAGGTTTTGTACACGTTTTTATTCTACAAGCCACTTTGGCAATTATTTTTAATCCGATCAACTGTAAACTATAGTTATTAACCATCATCTGAAGATGTATGCCGAAACTTTTCGTCATGCTGACGTCATCACGCGATTTATTATAGAATTTTGAATATTTAATTTTTCCCATAGACTTTGTACACAGAAATTTAAAAAAATTGCTGATTTTCAGAGGGCATTTTCGACTCTTTGCCAGTAATTCATTTACACCACTCTTTGTCCAAGCAAAGACCCAATTCAAACAACATTGTGTAATGATGACGTCATGATGACGTCATCCGGTGTTTATTTATAGGTAATTAATTAATTGTGACACCTTTAATATTTAAAAATGCATAAGAAATCAACCGTACGCGTCCGCAGCATTCTGTTGCCGGCAAGTGGTAGAGTAGGTTGAGGTCTTTCATTCAGTGTGCGTGCAATCAGGTGACCCTTGCTTCCGGTCGAAAAAGGCCAAAACCGGAAGTGGCTTATTATTTAAAAGTGGTAATAGATATGAACTTGCTTTCAATGGTGTTAGTCTTTCGGCTGATAGTATTCTTCAAATCATCTACCGATGACGTCATGCAATCTTCGAGCGCCCTCTAGCGACAGGTTAAAAAATTTCAAAAATGTATTTTGAATATGGATTTTAAAAGTTACCTACTCCCCAATTCCTTTCATCCCATAAAGCTTTTAAACAAAAATAGATTTTTTGACTGTGGACACTTGCATGAAGTATATTTACATTGTACATACTTGTATCTTTGATAACTTCATTTACAGCCTGTGTACCACAGTCATCTAAGAAAATCATGCCGGAGAACATCGCTGAAGAATGTCAGCAAGAAGTTGGCATTGACACACACAGAGAAGGAGAATCCATTATGTACCGGAATTTAGTAAGTTATTTAATTCTAACTTCCTAGGCATTTTCGCTGGGATGCTACAAAATCCTCCAACTGCCTCCATGTGAAAATTGCATACAGCCTCATACAATCCTCCAAAATCATCCGTTATTTCTTGAATATGGTCCTTGGAGGGGTGACCACTGCCTCAATCCTGCAAAACCCATCAGCAATCACTGTCAATATGTTGAGGCAGAGCCAGTGTCACATTCTGGAGCAGTGCAGAGGATTTTAAGTATGCACGGCTGAGACAGCACAAGGTTTGGTCTTAGACCTTGACATCCTCCAACATCAGCCACACATTTTGGCCTTAGCCTCAATCCTCGACCTCAGTACTATGCTCAACATTAGTCAGGACTGCCGCTGGCCAGCACTGGTCATATATCGCGCACACGGCGCACTGTCAGCATGCATGACTGCCCTGTGTGGCGGGCAACAATTAAACCACGTGCTGCGGCTGCACAAAGGATATAGATTTTCTCACCAGATATGAAAAGACCAATGTCTGAACTAACCACAGCCGAAGGGAAATTATTCTGAGTGCCCTGGCAAGTGCTATTTTGGAGGGTTAAAAATGGGGTAAAAATGCAATTTTGCTAGTTGTAAAAACATGCTTTATTGTAGGGCCTAAAAATGATATAAAGGTGATTTTTACCCCTCAGCCGAGAGACTCGAGGGGTATTGTCATCGCCTAGGGCGGACGTCCAGACGTCCGTCCAGGCAGCTTAGTTTCCGGATGATACCTTGAGTTAGAAATGTGATTTGGGGTTGTAACTTCGGTAAGGGGTTGCCCTTGGGAGTAGGCAAGTTGGGATTGGTTTTGGGTTCAAAAGGTCAAAGGTCAAGGTCACTGTGGTGAGTTAAACGTAAATGGTTTCCGGATGATAACTTGAGTTGGAAATGAGATTTTGCTGTCTAACTGTGGTAGGGGGTTGCCTTTGGGAGTAGGCAAGTTGGGATTGGTTTTGTCGTCCAAAGGTCAAGGTCACCGTGGTGAGTTAAAGGTAAATGGTTTCCGGATGATAACTTGAGTTGGAAATGAGATTTTGCTGTCTAACTTTGGTAGGGGGTTGCCCCTGGGTACAGGCAAGTTGGGATTGGTTTTGGGGTCAAAAGGTCAAGGTCACCATATTGAGTTAAAGTATCATGGTTTCCGGATGATAACTTGACTCTGGCTGAGGGGTTTCAACAGCGAAGCTGTTATTTTTCAGAAATGTTTCTATTTTTTTCTTGTAAGGGTAAGGATGATACTTTGTCGTGATATAGTTACTTTTGTGACATTACTTCGCAGTTTGGCTTGATGACCTTTAAAAATAACGCAAAAAAATGACATATCAATTCCTTTTCGCTCTTTTTCAATGCAACCGCTCGAACATCCCCCGTTGGAACGATACATGGAATCAGCGGGGTATTTTCAGTTTTTATGTCATCAAACTAACAAACGTGGTAAAAGTTTTCGTCCTTAATCGAGTATTATGAAGATATAATATGCTTCCAATTAATGTGATTTATATTAGAAAAGAAGCCGATTAAACTCTGTCATTTTTTAGATAAACTTCACAGCTCTCCCCAGTTTTTGGTTCAAATTTGTGTGTAAAGTCGCTTTTCCGCTCAGTTTATGCCGCACTGACCATCTTCAACTCGCCATAACTTCCGCTACCGCCCTCCTTTGACTTTCTTAATCGCACAGTAGACTTGGTGATTCATAAGCTAACTACCGGTATCAATGTAAAATTCATCATGATTGGGCAATGTTAACCACCGTCCAAAATAAGACGAAGAATATCCATCCAATAAAGTAGGCTCTTTGATCCATGGACAACTATACACAATGCAGTGGGCCACTTCCTCGCTCGTGTGTTCTGGTCTGCGTGACGGTGTGCTGAAATTTGTATCCTTGTGGAGACACGCACACAATAGGGAACAAAACATTGTAAAGGTCTTCACAGGGAAATTTCTATACATGTAGATGAATAGGTCTCCACAAGGTTTTCACGAAATAGATATATGGATTTTACTCAAAAACTAGGAATTTCCAAGATGGGTTAATCTGTCGCAAATGGAAGAGTTTTAAAAAGAGGGATATTAAGTCCAAATTTCAGCCAAGGAAATTAATTCTGGTTAAAACAAGAGCATTTTGAAACTTTACTTTCAAAATCAAAAACTTTACTACACGAGAACAAAGAAATGTCTCCACAAGGATACAAATTTGAGAGTGGGTGTGTTTACACAATGCTCAAGGCCAAAGATTAAGAGATGAGAGTGCAGGCATAGCAGTTTTAAGAGGAGCGTTTTTACTATGGAAGGAATTGAAATGAATTTGTGCAGCCTCAAAATTGCAAAAGAATGGCCAAAACACATAATGGCCTGTAACCATGGCAACGGGCAAAATAAAAGTTTAAAAAGTCTATTTTGGTTACTTGCTCCCCAAGTCGTTTCATCCCACAAAGTATTACAAAATTCGATTTTTTTTTTTTTTTTTAGCGTGGACACTTATTTACACGAAATATGAAGTATTTACACGAAATTACTCTTAAAAGGTACAACTAAAGGGAACTTGTCTATCCCGCAAACATGAAACTCCAGCACCATCAGTTCATACATCATATGCTGAGTTCATTGATGACAATTCAAATGTTTATTTCTCAATGTCATCATCTACTACATGTACAATTATTTACGGTACAATTTTTTACATAACAAAATAGAGATTCCTCCTTCAAATTGTGCTGTCCCTTACCAAACTTGACTGCAGTCATTTAGCATTCCTTTAGCATGCAATTAACATGCGAATGCTATGAGAACTGCCATTTGATAGCATTCACAAAAAGCCATGTCTGTACTTCCTAAAAGCATTTTTCATAGCATTCCTTGAGGATAGCAATCAGATAGCAGTTTTATAGCATGTCAGAAGCCCGAATTATGTAAATGAGCTATAGCATTCGCATGCTATGGAGAATGCTATTTAGGCATGCAAACGTGAATGCTATAACAGCATTCGCATGCTATGAGAATAGCATTCGCATGCTATGAGAATAGCATTCGCATGCTATGAGAATAGCATTCGCATGCTATGATGCATGCTATGTGAATGCTATCATGACTGCTATATCGTGACATGGACAGGGGCATCCTACAACATACATTTTCAATGTCACAATTTATACCAAAAATTACTTGTGTTATATCAGCTTTAATAATTTCATGTATTGAACCATATTTAACACAGCTAACACCATTTTGAAATTTAATAGACCTATGTATACAGACTGTGATCAAAATATATGAAATAAGAAAATTGTTCTTTAAGACTTTATCAGCCTCAGAATTGCTGTACAAACATGGGGACACTCTTTGTTTTTGTTTAACATTGTCATGCTTATAAAAGCAATGGCCAGAAATTTAATGCAACAATTCTCTGCTTATAATTTGAATTATCTTTGAAGCAACCAGTAGTCACTTTTATGCCAGTTGGCATCACAATTAAAACAGTTATCATCCGATATCCAGCTGATTCAAAAATTCAATCAATTGGATGAAGGAATGTTCAACATCACATACACCATGAACACTAACATAATCAAAGCCAGAATAAAATTGTCTTTATCTAGCCAAAAACTGAATACCCACCATGTAGGAATATAGACCCATTGGTAGTACAAACTGTAGACTTACCAAATACAAGCAGTTTGTGAATGTGTTGCATACATGTGTATGGAGGCTCCATATTGCTTGGTTCAACTGTTGCTTTTAAGTTGTCAATTCCAAAGACTTTCAGCCAGTCATCCAGTGTATTTTGTCATGTACATGTACAACAATGTACAGGTTGAGTGCATGCATGTGAACATGAAATTATATCCACAAGCATTCATGCCATAAGGTAATGTCCATGCTTTCTACAATTTCTTGCAAAACTATGTGCAGCCTACTGCACTCTGCACTGACAATATTCAACTGACTGCAGTTTTCAAATTTCCCACACTGACTGTTAATCTGTGGAATGTACAAGGCCATCACTGATCATGTGACTTGTAGTCCATGATATGATTGGCTTATATATTGAAATGCTATTGTGCAGGCTATGTTTAGCCACGGAATGCTATACTTTAAAATTATTTTACAATTGACTGCTAAATTGGAATGCTGTACTCAATTTGCAGTCCTCCCTCTTTCACTTGCATGTTATGCAGAATGCTTTGAAGCTCGCATGCTATTTGGAATGCTATTTTCATTCTGCATGCTATTGAGAATGCTATATGGACTGCAAAAGTTAGCAGTCATCCAGTCATCATTTTCTGTGAATGCTATGTGGATGCTATAATAGCATGCACATGCTGTTTAAATGCTATTGAACTGCTATGCACATGCTATTATAGCAGTCTAGTTTGGTAAGGGGTAGTAGATGGAAATAAATTGCAATTGCCGATGACTTTTTCTGTTAGAGACCTGTGCAACCATGTATGATATGAATCTTATGATTGTTTTACAATTTGTCTTGCCGGTGATCTGCCGGTGTTTTATTTACAAAAATAAAATCAAAACTACCTATCCTTAAAATAGAAACTGGTCTTAATTAGAAATTTAAAACCAAGACAATTTTTTGAAAAATATAAGGGCCCAAAAAACCTGCCAAAAAAGGAAATGCATCGAACGTGCCTCACCTCTTGCGTTACGATGTATGGTGTTAACACAAATTTCTTTTTTACTACCTATAAAACTAACCATAAAACTACCGATTATGCATAATATTTTGCGCTTTTCATTACAACGTACAAGTTTACAGTCTACTTCATTCACTTACCCAAATAGCTACTACATATGCATATTTATTCAGCCGACAGGCTCAAACGCTAAAAGATTTAATCAACCACCGAGCGCCCTCTCGGGGCCTACCCATCATGCTACGTCATGAATCCGCCATTATACTTCCTCTTTTTTCTTAGCGACGGCATCGTGCAGAAGCAAATATTTTTGCTCTCGCCTTTTGACGAGTTTTTGTACGATTTTCGCTTTAAGAGTTTCTGTTTTATAGAATTTATCAACCAAGTGAGTTGTGTAGAATCTGTAGAGTTTGTTTTGAGTTAAGTAGTTCTCATTTGGAGTGATTTTGGAGTCATTTTGCTTTCGTTTTTCTTTCACGTGGCGTAGCAGGCTTTTCAGCCTTTGTCTGACACCGCGTGCGGCGGGCCAGGTCGGCACCGCGGGGCTAGCCCAGTGCCGGGTAGGCATCTTGGGTTCTCCCTTTGGGATCGAGTGCAATCCCATTTTAGCCGAGTCGGCTTTCCTGAGTTATTATTATTATTTCTGTTGTACAGTTATCTTATAATAATATTTCTTTGTCAAAAAAAAAAAAAAAAAAAGCAGTGCATTTATTTTATGACTCCATAGAAATCCATAAAGACCTTTAGGGGAGACAGTGCGTCGTATATCCCCGGAGAGAAGTGCGGTTATTCTCCACAAGGTCTGCTAGTTGCCCCACACGTGGGGCCCCTGTTCCGGAAGTCAGACTTTCGGCCGTTCAGGGGACTAGCGAAACGTTTCGAAGAATATAGCGGTTTCGGCCGTTCCCTGTTCTCCGTTCGTTTCCCCTAAGCTCGCAGTGACCTAGGGCCTAGCGAGACGAGTACAGTGGGGGTATATCGACAGAGGTCGTTCCCTTCCCCCCTGACTGTTTCAGCTAGCTCGGGGAGCTAGTAAGCTAGAAGAGGACGTTTCGTCGGGTATATCGACAGAGGTCGTTCCCTGCCCCTCGTCCGTCCTAAGCTATCTCGGTAGTGCGGTGACAAACGAGATAGCGGCGAGATATTCGTGGGTATATCGGCCGCTGGCCGTTCACTTCCCTCGGCCGCCTCGCCAGGCGTGTAAAGAGAAATTCCGTGGGGTACAACGACCAGCGGTCGTTCCCTTCCCCTCGGCTGTTCTCAACTGCATATATCTCAGTAGTACAATAGTACGAAAAGACGAGATAGCAGTGAGTCCCCACGCAGGGACATCGCCGTAGTTTGTAACGGTCATCCCGTGTTTACGCGTTTTGACCGGCATCAAACATACGTCCTACGGTATGGAACACCGTGAGGATACTGGGGATAAAACTCCCCGTGTAACCACGGCCCCCCAGGCGACCAGCCGTAAGGGTTCCGGGGTTAAAAAGGCCACATCAAAGGCCACCAGCGGTCCCAAGGGTAAGACCCAAAAAGGGACCAATAGTCGCTCGATTACGCCTCCGGTCTCCGGACCATCGGCGTCACCTAGCAACCCGGCGTCGATTTCCCGTGGTTTCGCGGGAATTTCTTCGCCTCGTCCCCCCGGTCTGCTGGCTCCAGCAACTCTCGGGGACGACCAGTCACGGAGCGGTAAAAGGATTCAATCCTCACCGGCCCCGTCTGCGCGTTCATCGCGCTCCGAGCATCCTGCTTCCACCCGTGCGGAATGGGCAGGACTCGCGGTGACTGACTTGCCTCCTCCCCCAATTCGGGCCACGGACTCGCAGTCAACATCATTCTTCGATCAATGCTCCGGAATTCCCAGGATATTATCAGAGTTTTCATCCAGTGAATCAAGTCACCCAAGCAAGAAAAGGAAACACAAGGCCGCGCCGTCTTTTTCAGGGGATTCCCCCCGTAAGTCGACGCATCGGAAAAAGAAAAACAAAGGTGTATCCACAGAAATCTTTCTAAAAGCTTTCCAGGACATCAACGTTTCGCTAGCAGCCCTTAATAAACAACAACAATGGAGATCGGCCCCAATGGTGACTCAGAGGTCGCTCCCGGCGGCCACATTTCCGGACCCAAATCCGGGTCTAATCCTGCCGGATCCGGGTGTGATCCGGCCGGATCCGGGTCCAATCCGGCCGAATCCGGGCGCGATCCGGCCGGATCCGGGCTTAATTCAGCCGGATCCGGGCGCAATCCTGCCGATTTCGGGCGGGATGAGAGAGGAACCACTGACCCTGGCAATTTTTTGCCATTTGAGACTCAGCTGAGACTGGTTCAAAGAGATATGGTTCGGGTACTGCAACTACCAGAGAGCAGTAAACCAGAGACCACCCGTCGTTCTTTCAAACGCCGGACTGGCGTGGAGGAACCTCGGGATCCAGCTTTCCCAACTATGCCGGTGGATCGTTTATGCGCCGATCGCATACAACGCATCGCCGATTCAAAGAAATGGACGGCTTTCAACAAAAGGTCGGCAGCCTATTTCCAATTTCCAGAAAAGGACCGAAACGATTTCTTTACGGTTCCTTCTATTCCGGATACGGCCAAGGACAAATTGACTGGAGATAGCGCCAAAGCCCCGACCAAGTCAATATTTGTCGATAAGACTAGAGCAAAGATGGAGGATACAATGAAGAAGGTCGATGAGGCGGCTAGATTTGGTTCACAAACAAGCGCCTTTTTACTTCTGTTATCTGAATATATCGTCTGCGCATGTGAGGAAGATTCACAAATTCCAGCCGATATGTTAGCAGCGGCCTTCCGGTGTCTGGACGAAATACTCCGTTTCTCTCTAGACCAATTTACGAGAATCTCTATCCTGTCTGCCAAGTCACGTAGGACTAACGTGATGGATGCACTTTACATACCACACGAGGGCGCTAAGAAGAAGTTAGAAGACCTTCCTCTTATGGGCAAAGACCTTTTCGGAGGCAAATTCCAGGAAATTCTGGAAGTTGAGGCTAAATGCACGAATTGAGACAGCAGACAAACTGAGCTTGAAGAAGCCTTCAGCCACTAACAAGCCCAAGTTCTCTGGGAAGAAGGCAACGAAGGGTGCTCCCTCGTTTCGCCCTGCCCTTAAGAAACCGTTCAAGCCTTTTCGCCAACAGACGGCCAAGGCATCAGCTGGTGCAATGGTTTCAGCTCCACGCCCCTACTCTGCCCCTGCACGCCAATTTAGCGGCCGGGGACGTGGCGGTGGGCAATCGGCCCCCCGCTCTGGGTGGCATCGGTGACGCCCCTACCGAGCCGACCCCGACACTGGGGCCCGTCGGGGGTCGTCTCAGAAATTTCGTAGGGCCCTGGAGAGAGATCACCTCCGACGCATGGGTGCTTTCTATAGTCAGCCACGGCTATCAACTAGAATTTACAAGCACCCCTCCGTCGGAAATATGTGTTTGCGAAACACCGGTTCCGGCAAACACAGACAAACGATTAGCTCTCGAACAAGAGATCTCATCCCTCATCGAGAAGAGAGCGGTCCGCTTGGTGCCACCAATGGAGCAGTTCAAAGGCTTCCTGTCCTCCTTCTTTCTAACACCAAAGAAGGCGGCTGGCGAATGGCGGCCGATAATCAATCTGAAACCGCTCAACAAGTTGGTCAGACCCAAACGTTTCCGAATGGAAACTCTCCATGTAGTTCTAGAGTCATTACCCACACCAGCGTGGGGAGCGTCATTAGACCTAAAAGACGCATACCTACACGTCCCCATCTTCCAAGAGCACTCCCGATTCCTTCGTTTTCGGTATCAGGGGCGCACTTACGAGTTCACTGCCCTTCCCTTCGGGCTATCAACCTCGCCAAGAGTGTTCACCAGGGTTGTGCGGGCAGTGGCATCACGTCTCCGACGAGAAAACATAATGATTTTTATGTATCTCGACGACTGGCTGATAGTGGGAAAATCAGAAGGCCAGACTGCTCAGAATTTGAGGGATACTTATACGTTGACGACGAGGCTAGGCTTCATCATCAACGAAAAGAAGTCCCACCTAATCCCGTCCCAGGAAATCACTTTCCTGGGAGCAGAGATCGATTTACGCAGGGGCATAGCCGTCCCCACAGGGGAACGTGTTACCAGCCTGCTGAAGTGCGTCAAACTTTTCCTATCCGTTCAAGTCGCTCCAGCCCGAGCTTGGCTGAAACTTCTAGGGTTCATGGCCAGCTTAGTGGACCTGGTTCCATGGTGCAGACTGAGGATGCGTCCTTTGCAAATGCATCTTCTGGCACATTACAGACCAAAGACAGATCCAATCTCTCTATTGGTCTCGATCGACGATGTCATTCGGCCACACCTTCGGTGGTGGCTATTGGAACAGAACATTCGGTGCGGACGGAGCTTCCCCAGAGGGGATCCTCACGTCATAATCTCCACCGACGCCTCCAACGAGGGCTGGGGAGCCTCCCTTCCCCCTCGACAAGCTGCAGGCACTTGGGACGACAACACTCGGTCCCTACATATGAATGTTCTAGAACTCCAGGCTGTAGTCAATGCCCTACACCACTTTCAGGCAGACGTAGTGGGTCGGTCTGTTCTAATCAAGACCGACAACACGACAGTGGTAGCATATATCAACAAACAGGGCGGTACAAAATCACCCCAGCTGTGCTACCGGACTTGGGAAATGTTTCAGTGGCTAATCAGACACAAAGTCGATCTACGTGCCATTCACATTCCTGGTGCGGAAAACGACATAGCGGACTCTCTCTCCAGAGGCAAAGTAGTTCCCACGGAGTGGTCATTGAACAGGAGGATCGTACATCAGATCTTCTCGATCCTAGGTCATCCACACATAGACCTGTTCGCCTCAGCAGTCAACACTCAGCTCCCGGTGTTCTGTTCGAGAGCCCATCATCCTCATGCATGGGCCTCGGACGCACTATCAATAGACTGGACAAACATGTTCGCTTACGCCTTCCCCCCGATCTCAATCCTTACAAAGGTCATCGGGAAACTGGAGAGAGACAGGTGCAAGATCCTGCTGATCGCCCCCTTTTGGCCGCGTCAGCCCTGGTTTCCGCGACTGGTGAGGCTCCTAGTGGGCTCCCCACTAATCCTCCCAGATCGTCACGACCTACTTGTTCAACCTCAGTCCCGGTTCCGACACCCATCTCCGGGAGATCTCCACTTAGCGTGCTGGCCACTGTCAAGCGTGCCTACCGAGCAGCAGGTCTTTCTGAAGACGCTGCAGCTCTAGCCGCAAAGGGACGTCGTCTCTCAACACGACGAATCTATGACAGTCGACTACGACATTATAGTAGGTGGTGCGCAGAACAGGCTGTGGATCCGCTCTGTGCTTCTTTAAGCCATTGTTCGGAATTCCTACTGTCATTGTTCAGAACCAATTTGTCAGTAGGAACGATACGAAATTATCGATCAGCCATAGCAGCAATTCACAAAGGCTTCGCTGATGGCTCATCTATCTCCTCTAATGTTGCAATCACTAACCTACTCTGGGGAATGTTCAACGAGAGACCTACAATCCGGAAACTGGTCCCATCCTGGGATCTAGGTCAGGTCCTGAACATTTTGGCCAAGGCTCCATACGAGCCCTTGGGCCAAGCACCCCTCATTCATGTATCTATAAAGTTGGCCTTCCTGCTCGCAGTGGCTACCGCTAGGCGTAGCAGCGAGATCCATGCGTTGACTTTAGATTCGGGACATATCCGCTGGGAACCAGGTGGGGTTCGCCTGATCCCAAAGGCGTCCTTCCTGACGAAAAATCAGACGGCAAGTTTCAGCCCTCCTGATATTTTCCTCCCAAAAATAGAGTCAACCTCTTCTATCCCCTCAGACAAATTATGGTGCCCAGTGCGCGCCCTAAAATGGTATCTGGCACGCACTAAGTCACTTAGGGATAAATGCATGCAGCTCTTTATTACAACCATAAAGCCACATGGCCCCGCCTCAAGGGACACCATTGCGCGTTGGGTAGTAGCTGCTATCAAATTTGCGAATGCGGACTGGCCATCCAAAAAGGATGCTTCTGTCCAAGGCCTTGTCCGAGCCCATGACGTATGCGCCGTAGCGGCGTCCTTGTCATTTTTTAGGGGAGTCCCTATTTCAGAGATTTCTCAAGCAGCATGCTGGAAGTCTGCCACGACATTCACATCCTGCTACCTACGTGATGTACTCCAGACTGGAGGGAACACAGGGAAGATGGTACTGACACAACACCAGTCCTCGTCTACGTACGAACCCTACCCTGCGCAGTAGTTCTTCCCGGCCTGGCCAGGAGACTAACTAAGCAGGTAATACATTTACATGTATATTCAATCTAAATGGTCTAAATCATTATGTATATATATATATACTGTTGTTTAACCATTTGATTTCAGGGCGTCTCGCCTACCCAGCCACCGATTGTCGGTGCCACTCTATGCATATGTAGTAGCTATTTGGGTAAGTGAATGAAGTAGACTCCCCCCCCCCCCCCCCCACAGAAGTGTGGGACGAGTCTACGAGTGATACTTACCCAAATAGCTTCCCGCCCTCCTCCCCACTCTCGGCTCGCGTTACGATGGTTTTTCACCTTTAGTGTGCGAGAAAAAAGAGGAAGTATAATAGCGGATTCATGACGTAGCATGATGGGTAGGCCCCGAGAGGGCGCTCGGTGGTTGATTAAATCTTTTAGCATTTGAGCCTGTCGGCTGAATAAATATGCATATGTAGTAGCTATTTGGGTAAGTATCACTCGTAGACTCGTCCCACACTTCTGTGGGGGGGGGGGGGGGAACTCTGTTACATATCGTTGTACATGCCCTTTCGAATTAAATTTACTTTGTAAACTCTAACAATGTAACTAAGAGGACAGTCTCTCGTTACGTTGTGAATCCACTGCTGTTCCAGAGGCTCACAGCGCAACATTAGGATTATGCGCATGCGGCAGTTTTTCCGGGCTGTGCCACAGAATGAGTATTCACGAACTCGTTCATAAAAACAAATCGCTGGGAACGGCCTTCCAAAAAAATGCTCATGATGCATGAAATATTTACGGAAACCATCAGAATTGTCCCAAAGTAGGTTCAAGAATAAATACCGGTAACTTGAGGCCAATTCTGGCATGACAGACGGGACAGATTTACACTACCTTTTTTGTCAAAGGCCTGCCACAACCAATATGTAAGGTGTAACCATCTAATTTATGTATAAAGTCAAAGTAAACACTCTACAGGGTGGATACAAACAAACGAAACTGATATATTATTGCTACTTGGAACAGAAGTAGGGCACATGTGAATCAAAGGGAGATATCCTCTGTTAGGGTTGAATCTCCTCTTTATAGTACCGGTACGGTCAACTTAAGTTAAGACCTACCGTATCGGTACATGTAGAACAAATTGCAATAGAAACCATTCAAGCGTCAAACGACTTAACATAAATACACAAACAACATGTGAAAAATCTAATTGTTTCTGTGGAGTGGAAGGGTGTTGTTTTTCAAGCATTTTTTCAGATAAAATTTTTGGACATTTTGTCCTCGAACAATTCATCTGGTGACTTGGTGCGATTTACATGTCTATATACATGTAAGCTAATGTTTAGGATTCATGACCACAGGCAAGTGCCGCAGACGACTGTTTCAAATGATAAGTTTAATATACAGGGCACTACGGATGGAGTGGACGATTTTCCACCTAAACTTTGCGCAATAAGTCCACAGACAAGATACAATTATTTGCAAACAGGGCTAGGGATGTCTAAACATCATTTTGATCATACACAGATGGAAAATGGTTGGACAGTGCATACATGGACCGTTTTAAAAGTAAAGCGAAAATCTTTAATAAAATATTATTGATTGAGCGCCTGAAAATGATGTGTTGGATTTGGTTTAGAATATTTAGGAATTACTGGGCTCAGGTTGTGAAGCTTTATACAGTGCATTTTGTTAGTACAGTAAACTCCGGCTAAACCGACATCGTACAACTTGTCAAATCGCTCAAGTCGGCCGTCTGACTAAAGCCCCGATTGTCTGTAATGCATTTCCATTGAATTTTTTATTTCTAAGTCGGCTTTTAGAAGTCGCCATTTCGCTCAAGTCGTCGTGTTACTCTTGGTCCCCTTTCCATTAAAAGCATTACAAAATCCTGTGTGTAAGTCGGCATTCAACAAATCACGCATTGGCATCGACTTCCTGTACTGCGGTTGGCAAAGTGTCGAGTGAAAAGTGGTTTCGCACGGCCCGTGATCGCTGCATGCATCGGTGTCGAAAAAGGGTGTCCTACTGCATACCACTACGCGACGCTATAGGATCTTTGCTGCATACATCGCATGTATGCATCGTGAGCATATCAATACCAGTACCCCCTCTAGGCTGGACGCATGCGCTCTGTCCATTTTGGGGGTTTTCTTATTAAATGACTACTGCATGCTACCGGTATGCTGCAGTCAATGCGTGCGTGGTATATACCGGACCACGCACACATTTAATTCGTTACTGTGCACGTACATATGAATCGTGGTCTCCACTATCAATACCCCAAACGTGATGATACAATTCGAGGATTAATTTGCTGGATTCAACTCAAGCATTAAGGAGATAATCCAGGGTAAATCGAAGCCAATTAGTGCAATGAATCATGTGTCCAAAAGACCATTCATGTAAGTCAGCAAAATGACGACTTGTAGCATATATCGGCATTCGCGTCAGTCGTCACCGGTTTAGCCAGAGTTTACTGTATATGAAAATATGAAACAAAACATCTCAAAACACTGGGATCACAAAGAAAAAAATAACAGCGTTGCTGTTGAAACCCCTCAGCCAGAGTCAAGTTATCATCCGGAAACCATTAACCTTTAACTCAACGTGGTGACCTTGACCTTTGGCCTTTGACCCCAGAACCAGTCCCAACATGCCTGTACCAATGGGAAACCCCCTACCGAAGTTAGACACCAACATTTCATTTCTAACTCAAGTTATCATTCGGAACCATTTACATTGAACTCACCACGGTGACCTTGACCTTTGACCTTTTGACCCCAAAACCAATCCCAACTTGCCTGTACCCAAGGGCAAACCCCTACCTCAGTCAGACACCAAAATCTCATTTCTAACTCAAGTTATCATCCGGAAACCATTTACCTTTAACTCACCATGCTGACCTTGACCTTTGACCTTTTGACCCCAAAACCAATCCCAACTTGCCTTCTCCCAAGGGGAACCCTCTTCCAAAGTTAGACACCAAAATCTCATTTCTAACTCAAGTTATCATCCGGAAACCATTTACCTTTATCTCACCATGCTGACCTTGACCTTTGACCTTTTGACCCCAAAACCAATCCCAACTTGCCTACTCCCAAGGGCAACCCTCTACCAAAGTTAGACACCAAAATCTCATTTCTAACTCAAGTTATCATCCGGAAACCATTTACATTTAACTCACCACGGTGACCTTGACCTTTGACCTTTTGACCTCAAAACCAATCCCAACTTGCCTACTCCCAAGGGCAACCCCCTACCGAAGTTACAACCCCAAACAACATTTCTAACTCAAGTTATCATCCGGAAACTAAGCTGCCCGGACGGACGTACGGACGGACAGACACACATACATCCGGACGGACGGACGCCCTAGGCGATGACAATACCCCTCGAGCCTCTCGGCTGAGGGGTAAAAAGGTTAATGGGCGAGGTTGATGAGAAACAGATGTAGTTCTGTACATGAGCTTTCCATGTTTTTCATAAGTATGGTACAGTAACTTTTAACAGCTAAATTGAGAAGATCACGATTGAGGTACGAAAATTGATTGAGACATCTGCTTGTACAGTCAAGAGTGAAATGAACTACTCCAGAAAAGCATACTTGAGTCCCGACAAAACGATTCTTTGGATGGAACAGACCTTGCGTTGTTATTACTTTAAAAAAAAATGATCTCATTGGCACGGTTTCTCTCCCCCCCCCCTCCCGCCTACGGCTTTGATCTTGGAAATTTGTATTATTTGTAGACCTAATACACTTGTCACACTATATTTCTTTTCTCTAAAGCGCAGAATTCAGCTAAAAATTTATTTCACTGCAAAATTTTAATCCCGTTAATTTGCCAGGCTTTTGTAAGGTTTTTTTTGGTAAACGTTCATTTTTTTGGACAATTTATATCTTATTTATAAGTTATGCCAATGACCTAAATTCAACACAAAAGGAACACACGACTCTCGGATTTCTGATATTTTCCCTAATATTTTAAATTGGACTTCGGCCTATTGGCATAAACACCTGAAATTTAAATTTAAATATATCTCTTTGTGTATATCATTTTCCGCCCTTTATTCAAGTAGACCTGTTTATGCAAAGATTTTCTATGAAACAAAAGTTTTTGGGGGGCACAAAGTGATTTATTTTAACCAATAAATATTTCACAAAGCAAAAATATCTCAAATTTCTTGATTTTTTTTCAAGAAACTATCCTATATTATTATGCAGTAGTGTAAATTACAATTATTTTAATAATTGGTGGACATAGAAAAGTTGTCTGCTGTGATCAGTCGTGTCTCGCGAAGTCTCTGAACGGATTTTCTGACGAGTAACAGGCGCAAAAGAAAACATACGGCTGTTTATGTATGATGAAAAATTAGTAGTGAAAAAGTGAATAAAAACACTTTTCCACTCTTCTGATGAAATTAGATTTTCTGTATGTTAAATTGTGATATTTCCTTAGCTTGATAGCATTAAAATAAATTCTATTGCAATTTGTTCTAGGTCAGGCCCTGTTTTTTCCTAAATTGACCGGACTATTAAAATGACACCCTGATCATGTCCTGGCATTCACGGTTGACTGAGTAGTGACCAATTTTATGAAAGGGTCAATTAAGAGAATAGCGCCACTTTTCAATTGTGGTTTTTGTGGTGATCTGTCACAGAGTGAAAGGCTATGGTTGCCAATCAAGGCAGGTGGGGGGAAAAAAGAGATGTCACCATGAAAAGTGGCGCAATTCTCTTAATAGACCCTTTCATCAAATTGGTCACTGCTCAGTCAACCGTGAATGTAAGGACATGATCAGGGTGTCATTTTAAAGAGGAGATTTAACCCAAACAGAGATATCGCCCTTTGATTCACATGTGCCCTACTTCTGTTCCAATTATCAATAATATCTCAAATTCATTTTTTTTATCCACCTTGTATATTTCTCATTTAAAAAACAATCCATCAAACTAGATGATTCAGTGGCTATATAGTGACAAAGTGAAATCAGTGTGACGGATGGGACGGAAACTACACTCCATATTTTGAAAATGACTTTCGTTGGAAAAAGCTATCTGTTCCCCTGTGAAATTTATTGTTGTTTTTATGCCCCGCGGCGAAGCCGAAGGGGCATACTGTTTCCGCCTTGTCCTTCCGTGGGTGTGTGGGTGGGTGTGTGGGAGGGTGGGTGGGTGGGTGGGTGGGTGTGTTCCTGCATGGCATTACGCCTGAGGACAGACAACAAAAGGAGCACAAAAGGAGCACAAAGGGGCCATTGATCCTCGAAGGAAGGTGCCTATTGTCCTCGAACGCAGGTTTGTGTGCTTAGTCTATGGGAGAGTGTTATATTACAGGGACAAAGGAAAACACAAAGCCAATCCTCGGAAGCATAGCAAAAAACGACTGTGTGTGTGGGTGTGTGTGTTCCTGCATGGCATTACGCCTGAGGACAGACAACAAAAGGAGCACAAAGGGGCCATTGATCCTCGAAGGAAGGTGCCTATTGTCCTCGAACGCAGGTTTGTGTGCTTAGTCTATGGGAGAGTGTTATATTACAGGGACAAAGGAAAACACAAAGCCAATCCTCGGAAGCATAATAAAAAACGACTGGGTGTTTGGGTGTGTGTGTCCGGACAAATCTTGTCAGCGCGATAACATATGAACTTCAAATTTGGTTTGTGGAGTTTCCTTGGTAATCCTAAGAAGCCTTTTGCATTTGGGGCCGAAAGGTCAAGGGTCAAGGTCACAGTGGCTGAAACAATAGAAATTTTGTCAGCGCGATAACTTGAGAAATACTTTACATATGAACTTCAAATTTGGTTTGTGGATTGTCCTTGGCAATCCTAAGAAGCCTTTTGCTTTTGGGGCCAAAAGGTCAAGGGTCAAGGTCACAGTGACTAAAACAAAAGAAATTTTGTCAGCGCAATAACTTGAGAAATACTTTGCATATGAACTTCAAATTTGGTTTGTGGGTTGTCCTTGGCAATCCTAAGAAGCCTTTTGCATTTGGGGCCAAAAGGTCAAGGGTCAAGGTCACAGTAGCAAAAACAAAAGAAATTTTGTCAGCGTGATAACTTGAGATCTACTTTACATATGAACCTCAAATTTGGTTTGTGGATTGTCCTTGGCAATCCTAAGAAGCCTTTTGCATTTGGGGCCAAAAGGTCAAGGGTCAAGGTCACAGTGGCTAAAACAAAAGAAATTTTGTCAGCGCGATAACTTGAGAAATACTTTACATGTGAACTTCAAATTTGGTTTGTGGATCGTTCTTGGTTATCCAAATATTGGGGGTCGAAAGGTTAAGGGTCAAGGTCACAGTGGTTAAAACAATAGAAATCTTGTATTTATTCTGAGATCATAGGGATTAGGGATTAATTCATATAAAACCTACAGAAGACACTAATGCTGTCAATGAACGTTTCATGTGACCAAGGTACATGTACAATGTAAGTTGATGTTAAAAGAGTGGTGTTTTGTCATGGAAACAGGTTGCGGGGCATTTGTGTTTGTAAACACACCTGACTTGTTTTCTTTTAAAGTTAATAACTTTTATGCCAATAATCAGTGAACACTTTACTTAATTCAACACAATTAATTCAACACATGGAACTGGAAACACCAGGCTCATTAATGTTGTGACAGACGGGACATTTTTATATGAACTGAATAAATGTAGGCACAAGCATTTATTATTTTTAAGAAGAACATGTAGTATGTTAAAAACCAGAAGGATCTACAAAAAATGTATGTTCACCTTTTTTTTTAACAGGTGATTGAAAAAATGTGACAGATGGGACAAAAATATAACAAATGGGTAAACATGTGACACATTTATGTGCTGAATAAATGAAGGCACAAGCATTTATTATTTGTAAGGACATGTAATACAGGGTGGTTAAAAAAAAGGACACCCACATTTGACAGGAATTTTCACCTATTTTTGAAAATTATTTTTTAACTGTCGATTAGTAGCTATTAAAGTACTGGCCTTTAAGCAAATGTGACGAAAAATTGTTGCATTTGCACATTTCGTCGTTGAGCTATGCCAATTTGAACATTTCATGTACGAAACCTGTTTGTCCACGGAGGTATACATTCCCTTCGCTTGACTGAGCTCAGCTATTGGAGCTTTATTTGAAAAGATATGACATTTGATTGTTAAGTTATGTAATGTTATGCAACAATGAACTTAAGCCGACAGCTCATTGAGTAGATGATCTTAACACTGATTTGAATAATTGGACAGCTTCAATGAAAGTTACTAGGGCAAAATCTATTTTGGTGGGAAGTTTTTATTTTATTTTTATGAACTACGAAAACTTCCAGTCTACTTCACTCTACTTACCTGTAGAGCAATACTACTTATGCATATTCCCCCTACCGGCAGGTATTTTCCGCTAAGAGTTATATACAATAGCGCCCTCTGGCGCCCTACCCATAATACCCCGCGGCATGCGTGCCTCGTGAGCGTCCTCTTTTCTCTTAGCGGCAGGTCGGGTAGGACGTGCGTGAAATAGCTCGCTGTTTGCCTCGTCATTTACTACCCTTTTTTGCGTTTAAGAGAAGTATTTAATAAAAGAGTTAGTAATCATCAGTTTGTAGAGTTTCATCATCTTCTTGGTTTTATTTATTTCATAAATATGAAGCGTTTGGGGAGGGCCGATCTGTCACTAACCGGGGGGAATTCCTCTCCCACGGGACGGACCGAGTTCTCGGGGGACTCTGCCGTTAACGCTCCGACGTTACCGCGGCAGCAGTCTCTCGTCCGGCACCCTCAGCCACAGTCGGCTGGGGGAGTTGGCAGTTCCGACGATCAGTTAAGGGAACCTCGATCACCTTCTCCGTCAACTCGGGCGGAACACCCAAACTAAAGGCACACTCCTGCAAGGTTCCCCTAAAACATATCTCCTGTGCCGGAGCAAAGAAGGGCCGTCGGGGCAAGCGTGGCTCGGCAACGAGCGCCGCTGTGGCACCTAGCCCTCCCCCGATCACGGGGCAGCCCGAGGGGACTAGCCGTCACACTTCGGTGGGCTCTAGTCACCCGTGCCCTCCCGACACAGTGCCGAACACCACTGGTTGTCGGGATGGGCTATTGCACGGGCTACCGGTCCATCCAGCGCTCGCTCAGCCCACGGGGCCTGAGGCGCTGTCGGCCGGGTGCATTATGAGCGATACGGAGCCGGTCGCCCCGGGGGATCCCGGGCCGACGGCCCTCATGCTAGCTCGCTCAGAGGGACTACTCTCAGCATCGGATTTTTTCCGTTGTTCGGGGGTCCCGGTGTCCCAGGTGTCTTCTGATTTTTCCTCGGACACACCTCGGGGCCGTTCTTCTATTAAGAATAATAAGAAGAAGGCTGCACGTCGATCGCGCCGTTCTTCTTCGGGTTCTGACGACTCCTCTGACCGGTCCCACCGGGGCAAACGCTCCTGGGGGGAGGACGCGGTTTCTTGAGCAGATTTCCTGCAGGCTTTTCAGTCGATTTCCGATACGCTATCGGCTATGTCGGCAGGCCGCCGGGCGGGCCCTATTGGGGGGCCCCCTGCAGCGGTGGACTACGGCCCACAACCATCGGTCGTTGGGCCCGCATCACAGTCTTCAGTCACCAGTCACGCTTGGGTGGCCCGGGAACAGAGGGACATACCGCACACAATTAGTCGTGCTCCGGCATCCCCGCCTGCGGTGAGGGCTTCACAGTCGTCTTTCGTTGGTCACGGTTGGGTGGCCCAAGCACAGCGGGACATACCGCACGTGGTTGACCGTACAACGGAGGCCCGGCCTTCAGCGAGCGTCTCGCATGCATCGGCCGTGGGCCACGGTTGGGTGGATCAGAGGCCGCGGGACCTACCGCGTACGCTGGGATCCCCGCCTGTATTGAGCATTCATCCATTCATGCAGTTTGACTCGGAGGAAGTTGTCCAGCCACTACCGCGTGGTTCGGTACAACTCGCCCCTCCAGACGGCGTTTGTTCACTGGAGTCAACTCGGCCCTCACAATCGGCTGAGTCATCCGATGACGACGAGGAACCAGACCGTTTACAGCGGCTGTCTATCTCTGAAACGGAGCTCCGTTTAGTACAGAGGGATATGATAAGAGTACTTCATTTACCCTCCGCTGATGAGCCCCCTCCACCGGATCATAAATCTTTCAAGCGAAGGACGGGCTCCGCATCTAGCAGCGATAAGATATTCCCCGTACTTCCTTTAGATCAAGTATGCGTGGAACGTATTGACAGCATCATGTCAACGGAAAAAAGGCGGCCGTTTCTCAGTCGGGAACGGGATTATTTTCGTTTCCCGGCTGAAGATCATGCGAAGTTCTTCACTCCGCCTACCCTCCCCGACGCCACGAAAGATAAACTTGCGTCCGATGAGAGTGGTTCGTCTTCCAAGCGACCCTTTGTGGACAAAACATGGGGTAAACTTGAAGATGTTTTGAGGAAGATAGACGCAGCTTCACGTTTCGGTTTGAAATCAACGTCTTTCTTACTTCTTCTCACGGAATATTTGGCCGTGGGCTATGAAGAGGACTCGCCGATTCCAGCAGATATGCTGACTGCGGCCCTTCATTGCCTCGACCATGGTCTACGCTCAGTGCTTGATCAATTCACACGCGTGTCGACCCTATCAACGTCCACCCGCCGGGGTAACGTGCTCGATGCACTTTTCCTCCCGTCGCAGGGTGCTCGCAAAAGACTTGAAGATCTCCCCTTGACGGGCACGGATCTATTTGCCGGTAAATTCGAAGATCAGATGCGAGATGAGGCCAAACATCTGAAGGCTACGGAGAAAATCAACTTCAAGAAGCCTCCAGCACCGGCGCCCAAACAACAGCAGGCCGCAAACCTCTGAAATCTGGTCGCGGTGGTTTTCGTGGCTGCACAGACAATACTTCCGGTGCGCGCGCCACGCAGGCCCGCACGTTCTCTGGACAACAACGGCCCCAATCTGGTCGTGGTTTCCGGGCACTGGCCCCCCGCTATCCCGGGGGCTGGCGCAAGTGACTTAGTAGACTCGTGGCGGCCTCCCGCCGTCGGACCCGTGGGAGGCCGTCTCCGAGACTTTGCGGGGTCCTGGGGTTTAATTACGTCCGACCGGTGGGTGCTCGATACGATCGGGTGCGGCTACGCACTCGAGTTCTCGAGCACCCCCCCGTTGGACATGATCGTTCGACCGACGGTAGTTCCGTCCGATCCTACCAGACGTCTCTCCCTCGAAGGGGAGATCAGTTCCCTCCTCGGGAAACGGGCAATTCGCCCGCTCCCTCCGGGGGAGACGCGGTCGGGCTTCATGTCGACCTTCTTCCTGGTACCCAAGAAGGAGGCCGGCATGTGGCCGCCCGATTTTAAATCTAAAACCTCAACAAATTTATTCGGCCAAGACGTTTTCGCATGGATACGCTCAACATCATACTCCAATCGATTCGTACACCTGCATGGGGAGCCAGTCTAGATCTGAAAGATGCGTATCTACACATTCCTGTCAGACCAGACCACTGGAAGTTTCTTCATGGTTCTTCCGTTTGGTCTAGCCACCTCACCCCGAGTCTTCACGCGTGTGGTGAAGACAATCGGGGCCGCATTAAGAAAACAAGGTGTGATGATCTTCATGTATCTGGACGATTGGATCATTATTGCTCAATCTCAGACGGCCGCATCGGCGGCACTCAATCTGACTTGGCGCCTAGCGGCGGATCTCGGGTTTATTATCAACGCCGAGAAATCCCATCCACATCCATCCCAATTCCCAATCTTTCTGGGAGCGTCTCTCGATCTCCAGAAGGGATTGGTTCGGCCTACGGAGGAACGAATTGTAAATCTCCAACAGTGTGTGTCTCTGTTTCTTCCGACGACCATGGCCCCAGCACAAGCCTGGCTAAGGTTGCTCGGTCTCATGGCCAGTATGGTAGATGTGGTGAACTTTTGCAGACTAAGGATGCGTCCCATCCAATTACATTTGCTGTCCTTCTATCGGCCCAGTCGTCACCACATACGTCATCTGGTGCCCACCACACCTTGGCTGATACCGCACCTCCATTGGTGGCTCGACAATGCCAATCTCACAGAGGGGCGCGCGTTTCACAAAGTCGATCTACGTGCCATTCACATTCCTGGTGCGGAAAACGACATAGCGGACTCTCTCTCCAGGGGCAAAGTAGTTCCCACGGAGTGGTCATTGAACAGGAGGATCGTACATCAGATCTTCTCGATCCTAGGTTGTCCACACATAGACCTGTTCGCCTCAGCAGTCAACACTCAGCTCCCGGTGTTCTGTTCGAGAGCCCATCATCCTCATGCTTGGGCCTCGGACGCACTATCAATAGACTGGACAAACATGTTCGCTTACGCCTTCCCCCCGATCTCAATCCTTACAAAGGTCATCGGGAAACTGGAGTGAGACAGGTGCAAGATCCTGCTGATCGCCCCCTTTTGGCTGCGTCAGCCCTGGTTTCCGCGACTGGTGAGGCTCCTAGTGGGCTCCCCACTAATCCTCCCAGATCGTCACGACCTACTTGTTCAACCTCAGTCCCGGTTCCAACACCGGGAGATCTCACTTAGCGTGCTGGCCACTGTCAAGCGTGTCTACCGAGCAGCAGGTCTTTCTGAAGACGCTGCAGCTCTGGCCGCAAAGGGACGTCGTCTCTCAACACGACGAATCTATGATAGTCGACTACGACATTATAGTAGGTGGTGCGCAGAACAGGCTGTGGATCCGCTCTGTGCTTCTTTAAGCCATTGTTCAGAATTCCTACTGTCATTGTTCAGAGCCAATTTGTCAGTAGGAACGATACGAAATTATCGATCAGCCATAGCAGCAATTCACAAAGGCTTCACTGATGGCTCATCTATCTCCTCTAATGTTGCAATCACTAACCTACTCTGGGGAATGTTCAACGAGAGACCTACAATCCGGAAACTGGTCCCATCCTGGGATCTAGGTTAGGTCCTGAACATTTTGGCCAAGGCTCCATACGAGCCCTTGGGCCAAGCACCCCTCATTCATGTATCTATAAAGTTGGCCTTCCTGCTCGCAGCGGCTACCGCTAGGCGTAGCAGCGAGATCCATGCGCTGACTTTAGATTCGGGACATATCTGCTGGGAACCAGGTGGGGTTCGCCTGATCCCAAAGGCGTCCTTCCTGACGAAAAATCAGACGGCAAGTTTCAGCCCTCCTGATATTTTCCTCCCAAAAATAGAGTCAACCTCTTCTATCCCCTCAGACAAATTATGGTGCCCAGTGCGCGCCCTAAAATGGTATCTGGCACGCACTAAGTCACTCAGGGATAAATGCATGCAGCTCTTTATTACAACCATAAAACCACATGGCCCCGCCTCAAGGGACACCATTGCGCGTTGGGTAGTAGCTGCTATCAAATTTGCTAATGCGGATTGGCCATCCAAAAAGGATGCTTCTGTCCAAGGCCTTGTCCGAGCCCATGACGTACGCGCCGTAGCGGCGTCCTGGGCATTTTTTAGCGGAGTCCCTATTTCAGAGATTTCTCAAGCAGCATGCTGGAAGTCTGCCACAACATTCACATCCTGCTACCTACGTGATGTACTCCAGACTGGAGGGAACACAGGGAAGACGGTACTGACACAACACCAGTCCTCGTCTACGAACCCTACCCTGCGCAGTAGTTCTTCCCGGTCTGACCAGGAGACTAACTAAGCAGGTAATACATTTACATGTATATTCAATCTAAATGGTCTAAATCATTATGTATATATATATATATACTGTTGTTTAACCATTTGATTTCAGGGCGTCTCGCCTACCCAGCCACCGATTGTCGGTGCCACTCTATGCATATGTAGTAGCTATTTGGGTAAGTGAATGAAGTAGACTCCCCCCCACAGAAGTGTGGGACGAGTCTACGAGTGATACTTACCCAAATAGCTTCCCGCCCTCCTCCCCACTCTCGGCTCGCGTTACGATGGTTTTTCACCTTTAGTGCGCGAGAAAAAAAGAGGAAGTATAATGGCGGATTCATGACGTAGCATGATGGGTAGGCCCCGAGAGGGCGCTCAGTGGTTGATTAAATCTTTTAGCGTTTGAGCCTGTCGGCCGAATAAATATGCATATGTAGTAGCTATTTGGGTAAGTATCACTCGTAGACTCGTCCCACACTTCTGTGGGGGGGACTTTGTCAGAAAAAAATTCACGTGCTTTTACTAATATCACTTTAGTCATTTACTATTCAATTTCAAAGTTTAGTCACCCTCTTCAAGTCATCATGTCGAGTATATTCGTCATTACAGATTACATTCGTCGAGGCTGTTGTGGAACTGGAAGTATTCAGAGATCAAATTTGTCTTTTATCAATCCAGCTTGTATGAAGTAAATAAGTCAGTTGTGTTCTATAGAATTGCCCTTGTATCCCAAAGCACAATAAGCCACATTCGCTGGCAGGATTTTTCGGACCAAAGCAGTACTGATTTCAGAGAAGAGTTACCCAAAAAAAAAGATTACCTAGATCAACATCACAACATTATTTAAAATATACAAAAGAACAGAATATAACGAAAAATGGAAAATTCAAAAGCCACGAACCGACAACCCATAAATCCCTGTTTAGTATGCTTTGAATATTGAGTCTAACGTATTTTTAGGAGGTAAATTAAGAAATGACACATTTGAGACGCAATCAGAAAATAACAAAAAGATATTAAATAAATTTGTGGTTTTAGTCGAATTTGAAAAATGTTTTTATAAAGCACGCGTATCCACTATTATTGGTGCTCAAGCTGCTACATCGTTATTACCCTGCTTATTGGGCCAATGAAACATTCCAAATACCATCTCAGCTCCCTTGGGAGTATACAGCTTGATGCTGCCATTCCGGCCCAAAGCAGCTAAAAACAATCACAATAACCATCTCTGCCTTCACAGGTACCCATTTACTCCTGGGTGGAGAGAAGCAATGAGTGACAAAGTGTCGTGCCTAAGGGCACACACACCACAAACCCAGTAGGTGAAAATTGTTTCCGGGTTCCATTGGGTTGAAACTTGGTATGTATCTAAAACGGGTTGTGTTATACATTGTATATGAAAATTTAAGTGACGTCATCGTGTGTCATGTGATGTCACGTTAAAGATGCATAATTTGAAGCCCTATGAAAATGGCATCATGTATTATTGTATGACACCACCCTCAATTGTACACATCCCAATATCTAATGCAATGGATGAAAATTGTACTTGTAACTGTACGTGCCAAGATATCACCAAAAACAATTGCTGAGACAGCCCTGTGTTAGTTCACTAACATTAGTCTTGTTACGGTGTAGCGTGAATATCCGACTCCATGAAATGTGGACTCATTGGTAGTACTGCGCACGCGTGAGTACGATACTATGCTATTTTTAGGATCGTTTCCGGAGAGTGACCTGTCACGTGTTAGGGATTAACCAATGATAGGGAAATAGGGGTCCGATTTTCATAGGAGTCGGATTTTCATGTGACAACGTATCCAATTTTCCATTAGTTCACTAACATTAGTCTTGTTACGTATCAAATTTTCCATCCCATATTTTGTCGTTATTTTTGTCTCGCCTGGACTTTATTCAGGAAAGAGATTTGGCAATCACTTATGTATGTATGTATGTTGGTGTATGTAGTATGTGTGTGGTATTTTGGTTTCGTAAAATGTGGCATTTGAAAGGGTCATAGATGCAACGTGGCAACCTTCACATTATAATGATGTCTAAGGTCACACACACGCGCGGTTCAAGAACCGCCTAGTTTGAGTCAGGCCTTTGCTACCTCAACTCAGGATGCGCCCAAGCATGAAAACAGCAAACCTATCAAAGCACGTAAATTTCACCAGTTCATCAACTGATATGAGACGGATCCAATGGGTGGATATGGTGGTCCCGAAAGAACATCTGTTACTTTGGTAGCAATACGCTCCGTGGTGCTCCCTTCATTTAGATCTTGCGCAATGTTGTTGCTAATGGAAAGCAAATGATTCTAAGTATCTTGATTTTTTTCAGTAATTTTATTTCAATTCTAAAGAATGAACTGTCCATACTCTTCAATCTATCAGATATTTTTGGGGTTTTCTTAAGACATTTCAATTTGTATTTGTTATTACTTTACTTATTTCTTTATGGGCACCTGAAACGTTGTCTCAAAAAAAGCTGTATTTTACACACAATGAATCTGCGTAGCCGTAGATTGGTTCCTAGTCCAGTGGTAATGGGGCACAAAATCAGTGTACCCTGTGAGAAATAACTTGGGATGCAAATATAAATAACGATTTTTTTTTTTTTTTTTTCATTCAGTGTCTCATTCAAAACTGGATTACTTGTTCAAATCAAGGAAATTCTACTTCATTCACTTACTTGTAGAGCCACTACAATTTGCATATTCCCCTTACCGGCAGGTTCCATTCACTAAGAGTTTATACAACAGCGCCCTCTATAATGCTACCCACACTGCCCTGCGCCACGAGCGCCATGCTGGCTTCCTCTTTTCACTTAGCGGCGGGACAGATAAGACGTGTTTTACAGTACCTTCGTCTACCTGTATACCTATTTTCGTCAAGAGTGAATAAATAAGGAAGAGAAATGTCGCTTCGTAAGGGCGTTGCCCCGATTTTCGTCTTCTGAGCGTGGCTCGGCAGACAATGTCGTCTCGCCGTCCCGCCAGACTGGAGACCCTGCAGGTCGGGCAGACCACGTTACCCCGACTGATGCAGTGGGAACTAAACATCCCAAGCCGCTACCGTTGTTCGTCCCCAGACTGAAGGAGTGAAGCACAATAAACGGGGAAAACGGTCTCATGTGCAGACCGTAGAACCCGCCGTATCTGATACGGTTTCCGTGCTCTCTGGTCACGACAGGAGAGCACGGAAACCGTATCAGATACGGCGGGTTCTACGGTCTGCACATGAGACCGTTTTCCCCGTTTATTGTGCTTCACTCCTTCAGTCTGGGGACGAACAACGGTAGCGGCTTGGGTCGACAACTAGCGGGCCCGGCTGTTCTACTACCCGTTCGGCCTGTTTCTGAACCCGGTGTGAGCCATGGACCGGAGCAGGCCGTATCTATTGCGGGAACAAAAGTTACCGAGCCCCTCGGCGCTGGGCGAACAGCGCGCGCTGAGGGGTACTCGGGCCCGGTCGACGTGGTTTCGTTCGGTGCTCCGTGTGTGAGCACTGGACCGGAACAGACAGATGTTCATGCAGGGAAAAGAACAAGAGTACAGTGCATGAAGCACAAGGTGTTGCGGGTTCAGACCCAATCTATTCAGGGAAATTCCAACCGTACTCGCACCAAATCTGAGGAAGAAGATAATATGGAGATTCAGCACCTTCCTAACTTCCGAGACAGAATTACGACTGGTGCAAGAGAGAAATGATTCGTGTTCTCCAACTACCTCAATGTGATGAGACTCCCAAGGTCCCGGAACGTTAGTCATTCAAGCAACATACGGGCCCAGTTTGCTCAGAGACACATAATCCAATTTTCCCGACTATTCCTCAGGATCAAATGTGCGTAGAACACATCAAGACTGTAATGGAGACCAAGAAGTGGAAACCTTACGGTAAACGGGCTTCCAAATTCATTATATCTACCAACTGAAGGAGCACACAAGCAACTTGACGACCTTTCGCTGGCAGGCAACGACTTGTTTGCTGGCAAGTTTCAAGAACTAATGGAGGCAGAGGCTAAACGCATAGAGGCCACTGACAAAATCAACATGCGTAAGCCTACATCCAAAACATCTCAGGAGATACTTTCTCCTGAGATGACTTTCCCCCACAGAAGTGTGGTGGGAGTCTACGAGCGATTCTTACCGTTAGAGCATCCCTCCCTCCTCCCCACTAGTTCGCTAAAAAGAGCTTAATCCTGTAGAGCACGAGAAAAGAGGAAGCCCACATGGCGCTCGTGGCACAGGGCAGTGTGGGTAGCATTATAGAGGGCGCTGTTGTATAAACTCTTAGTGAATGGAACCTGCCGGTTAGGGGAATATGCAAAAGTAGTGGCTCTACAGGTAAGTATCGCTCGTAGACTCCCACCACACTTCTGTGAGGGGAAAATATCAATTTAATATTCAAATAGCCCAGACATAATTAAATTCACGAACAAAAAACATACAGTTGTCCTTGACAATCTATGAATGACCCTCTTTGGACAGAAATCACCTAGCTTG
Source organism: Patiria miniata (assembly GCF_015706575.1). Classification (NCBI taxonomy): domain Eukaryota; kingdom Metazoa; phylum Echinodermata; class Asteroidea; order Valvatida; family Asterinidae; genus Patiria; species Patiria miniata. Next base: position 11,686,029 of record NW_024037052.1, on the reverse strand, counting down.
TAAGGATTAGGGCAGCGGTGTTGCATGAATGCATAAATTCTGTCCATACTTACATGGTATGGTAATAAAACTAGCCTCCCGAGGTGATCCATTGACATTCTATTTTCCCGAGGCGAAGCCGAGGGAAAATAGAATGGTCCATTGATCATCGAGGGAGTTTTACTTCACCACGAGGTAAAGCATTCAATATTTGTTTTATAACACTTCACCCACAGATTCTGCTTGATTTTAATATTTTTAATTATTTAAATGTGAACACAGTTGAACTAAACTTCAATTTCAATACAAAATTGGTGGAAAAAGTATTTCTCTCTTCCAAAACTACCCCTTCACGAAATGTTTGAACCCAAGTCTGCGGCGCACTCTCTTTGAAACAATACGCGGAACGCGCACACAAGCATCCATTTGCACACAAATACTGCGCCGTGGAAATAGTACTTTGGTTGCCAATGGTATAGTACTTTGGTTACTACGGGTATAGTACATTTGGCCGTGCACATACAGAAAGATAGCAAAATTAGAAAGTAACATGTGACTCGCTCTCAGCCAATCAAGACACAGAATGTGTGGGTGTGGTGTTATAATAATTCCATAGATGTACTTAAAACCATGCTTTGTTTTTCTTTGCCAGTCATATATTGGGTACTTGTTTTGGTTTCCTCAGGTCAAATTTCTCCCAGTTGCACTATTGCCAGCGTTAATGGTAGTAGCTGGTTGTTTGAGAGGAGCAGTGTATGTGAATGTGTTCTAAGCATGATAAGGACGGATAGACGGTTTCCAGATAAAGACAGAGAGATGTCAGCAAATGTTGCCGGCATATTTTTGACAATAGGTATGCATAACATGTATTATTCATTCACAATTAAGGAAACTCAAATGTAAAACACAAGTCAACTCGTTGTGGTATGTTGTATGGGAAAGTTTAGTCTTGCCTGGAGGGGCATGTTTGATATTTGTATATCTAGGACAAGCCCAGTGAAAAAATGCTTGGTTTTATCCTCGCATGTGTATGCACGTGCCCACAGCCCACAGAAACAATGAAACTGCTGACTTGTTTATCATCATTAGGTCATTTTAAAAAAGTGACCCCCCCCAAAAAAAATGTATGTGGTTCCTTTCGTTAGCGTGGCCATAATTCGGCTATCAATCATTATCTGGATTTCCCCAGACGTTAGTGAAAGCCTCATGTCAGCCTGTGTGGATCATCAATTGAAATTTCTTTAGTATTAATCATTTGAGTTCGTCAACATAATATAGGTTTTCCCGGCTAATTTCACCAAGTTTTTATTCAATTTAACGCTTGGCTCATTCGATTTAGATTGAAATTGAAAGATCACGCAGATCGGCATTCGACAATCAAAAAGAATCATTCAATTTCACTATCCAGGCATGCTATGCCTTTTAGCTTCACTCGTCCCTATCAACAATGCATTCATATTCAAAGTATTGCGTTGGTCATTAAATTTCGTCTAAACCATTAGTAAGGGGTTGGTCGGGCATTCGTTTTCATTAATGGGCAAACATGTTTCACATTTTGTCAAATATCTTTTAAGACTTCATACGTGTCCGTATTCCTTAGCGTAAATCATATATTTGATGACTTCAAACCGTAGATTGACTTTCTTTCTTAAAGGGTATGTGCAATGAATTTTTCTCAGGAATTCTTTTTGCGCAACTCTGTGAAATGTAAGAAAACTACACATTTGACAACACTTTTTGGGTTAATCTTATTGCAAATGTGCACTTCTCTAAGCATTTAAAAGTTTCCATGTTTTTCCGGACTAACGCTGTTACTGTGATGTCATTTCAGGAAGACACTGTTCAGTTCAGGGTTTTTTCTTCCAAATTATTCATCCGAAATTTTGTAATTGAAAACATGTACTGACACATCAAATAATCACGAAATAAAATAAATTTATGACAGCAAAATATCCAAAATTCTAGCAACTTTTTTTGCTGAAATAGCCGTGTAACATTAATCATGCTCGGAATGCCATCACAGGTTTTCTAATGAATATGAAACTTTGCATTAGCATCAAAACGGAGAAGGCACCAAAAACGCCCCTCAAAATGGAAAATAAAACTTGCAAATAAGGTTAAATGTGACACAAAGATGTATTGCATTGAAAACTTTGCATTGGCCCTATGAATATGGTAAGTGTTCGGTCAGACATACGCAAGAAAACATTCAAGAAATAACGCAAGAGAAGTGTTCCCGACGGTACAACCATTGCCAAACGTATTACGTGTTCCGATGTCTTGCACGTCAAGAAATCGTCAACATAACAAAACCCCTTGATCAAACGTTTCAACAAGTAGACAATATCAACAGTGAAAAAGAAATTATCTTAGTCCCTTTCAATTAATTATCTCGTTGCATCTTGTTTCCCTCATATCAGTTGATTTGTAACATTGTAAAATTTACAGTCATCAAGATTTTTTTTTGGGGGGGGGGGGGAAATGAACCTCGGAGAAAAATAGAAAAAAATATCGATTAAAAACTCTTATTAATATAAATGACCAAACGATGAAAGCGATTGCCTATAAACGAATAAGAAACGCATGGTTATACGTTATAAGCGCACAGATGTTCGCGTCAACCGTCAACCGTCAAAAGGTTGCAAAGACTTAATTTAAGACAGCTACATGCTAAGTCTTGAATGCACCAAAGCGAAATAGGCTGCCCCAAAACAAAAACGAACATTCACAGCAAAATCTTGGCTGCCTAAAAATGAAATTGAATGAACCCCAAATGAAAAAGAAACCCCAATTGGACCACGTGTGCAAAACTCGCGCAAAATTGAATGGCTGATAATGAAACTGATTAGAAAAATTCGGAAATTCGCTGGGAAAACCTATATTATGATGTAAGTACTCGGACACGAACAGTGCTCAAACAAAATGGCCATCATTCAGTTTTACTGCTAGAAATTTGCCATGAGCGATAAAACATTTAAAATTAAAGGCACTAATTTGCATTAAAACAATACGTGGGACATTTTAAAATGTTTTTAACATAGCAAATCGTTTTCTACGCATTTTCTTCGACCTAGAGACATTGATTAGAAATTGATTTCCGAAGGTGCACGATACCCCCTTTTTCTGGCTGAACTATATACGACGATCCAGGTAGTGAGGCAAAGCATTTGATTCGTTCTTTTGCGAACTTTGATTCCTCATGAACGAAAAGAAATTTACTGGGCAGGACGCTGGCGAGACATGTATAGGCTAATTGTGTCCAACTCATATGGCATGATTGCGCCATCAAGCTAAAATAGGAATGTAAATTTTTCACACGACTGTTGGTTGTCGCCAATTATTTGAAAAAATCAATTCTGTTGTTTTTTATTCCTTATTACAGGATTGTCATTGAGCTGCATCTTACAGACGAGTTTATTCAACACTGTACTGTTGCCATATTGATGGAAGGACGCGTTCATCTGATGATTGCTACCACTGAGGATTTTTAGAATGCAATGACCATTGCTTTGTAATTTCATCACAATTTTCACGAAGGAATGGGCATATCAAAATTGACAATTTGAGTTTTTTTGCCTATGGTGCTTAAAAACATGGTACTTCAGCGTTCTGACAAGTTTCCGTAAGCAAAGGATAATTAATTCCGGAATAACATTAATGACGCCAGAAAAAGGCATCTCGATAATTGCATCTTCACGAAGAAGTGCAAACACGCCTGCCTCTTAAAAATGTACATAAGTATTGCACGGAAAGGCGTAAAATTAGGTCAACTGAGATTTTTGTTTCAACTAGGTGACGGGCATCTTTACTAATTTATTTTGGCTAATAAACCACTGTGTCAATTAAAATTACTGGATTTCAATCAAAGTTGACCTATCAAAGAATTATGTCAAGGTTTCCTTATTGATAAAGTTGTTGCGAAGTAGTAGTTTTTGCAGTTTTGAAAACGGAGATACTTTTGCAAGTAATGTTACGTAAAATGTTACATATCTGTAAAACTAAGTACAGTGATTATGTTTAGAATATTATTGAAATGAAGAAGACTCCGTATTGTTCAAAAACTGTGCAAATGCATTCTCGTTTTTTATTCAACGTTCAGCCAATTTTGCAATGTACATTTTTTGACTTGCTTGCTTGTTGGGTTCGATGTGTATATAATGTGTATATATGTGAGTTCCACTAATCAAATGACAAGGATATGTATGTCGATTATATACAAAACAAATATTGAGTGGCTTCAAATTGTGAAATGGGAGGAATATTATAGCTCGGAACACTCTGGACTTTTCCATTTCACTCGATTTCATCTTATGATAATGTTCCTCCCATTTCACTCTGAGCCACTTAATATTTGTATAATAAGACTGTACATGTACATTTTGAACAGTTGCAACTTATGAGCTATGTACCTACCTTGCATTCAAGGGTGTAGAAAATGGAGATCAAACCTGAAGAGCCTGTTGCTTTTGTTCATCTGGACATTTCTTTCAATGTTATTATTATTTAAATTGAGCAAAGAAATGTTGACCTAATCAGGATCATTGTTATTTTTCTTATTCAGCGTGGATGCTACAAAATCAAGAGGGCTTGGGAGAATGGTAAATGATGGGTGTGGGAGAGAAATTAACTGCAAAGCCCAGTTAGTTGATGACCATCTGTGCTTATTTGCCACAGAAGATCTTCCCATTGGCGCAGAGCTGCGATATGATTACGGGATCCCCAATCTACCATGGAGAAAGGTTTGAAGTTATTTGGTTTATTTGTTGTACGTATTTCCAATACAACGTAGGTTTGTTTGCAATTCTTTGGCCTGTTCAAATATCAGATGAATTGAATTAGGCATGGAGTTGGCTTCAACAGCATATCAACGTTTGAAGCAAAACCCCATCTCCTCATAAAGACAAAGTTACCCTGTTGCCAAAAACGGTAATGGTATTATAATGTTACCAAATGTACATGTGTAGGTGTTTACACTATGAACATTCCCACCCCTTAAATTCACATTAAAAGACCACTTTGACATGAAGTTAATCCCTTGGGCTTTTTTATAGGAATATTCCTGTGAGGAGTTTTTCACGTTTATTTTAATACCTTGTATCTGTATTCGCTAATCCCTTCTATTGAGCCCTGCTAGTATGCCAGCAATGCAGTCTATTCACCCTGCACCAGGTAGCGGACAAAGCAATGTATCCTCTTAAATCATTTCAGCTTCAATCCTCACAAATCCTCCAAAACGCCTGGAGGATTGAGGAAGGTTAGGGTTAATAGACAACATAACATTTTGATTCTTTCAGTTTATTGTATACATGTATTGTAACACATGTCCACTACAAAATAAAACACTGTTAAAATCTGTGACTAATTTTTCGTAGTGGAGCACCACACAATCTCTTGATTGCTCATGTATGTATTTTATCTACAGAAAACTGTGAGTACCAAGTCCAAAGATTTAGAGGACCCCTTTCCTCAACTCACATTTTGTGGGTTGATAAAGGTATGTTTTATTGTGAATAAAGTAAACTGAGTAAAGTTTAGGTTGAAAATTAGTTTTTAAAAGTTTGTGGCTCTGAAATCATCTGTCTCACAGCACTTTTTGTAGTTTTTTAAGAAGCCTGGTTTGATTTTTCTATTTACATGGGCTACTGCATCTTTGATATCTGTGAAAAATTAGCCTATTATTTGTTCAGCTTTTTATATCGTTTAAGAACTTCAGTGAAGGGCATAACTGTCATTATACCTTTCAACTTACATTTGTTTTGCATCAGTATTGCTGGGGCCTGTAGACCGTGTCTTTCGGTCAGATGCCTGTCACTTAAGATCTGCACATTAGGAAGTGATTCTTCTTTATTCCTTGTGAAATGACTTACATAAATAAGCTGGCAAACTTTGTCTAATGTCTTTGTACTTTTCTTTTCAGGATCATGAGGATGTGATGTCAGGTACCTCAATAGCAACAGGTAATTGTGTGATGATGATGATGGTTTTCACATTCATGTTATTCCAAAGAAAATATGGTTCTGTTTGTTAGGAAAAAAACTTGCAAAAGAACTTTGTATTGTTTAGGAATTAACATTAAATGTACTGGGGGTATTAGACATTATTTAGGGAACAATATTTAGTGGTTACTTGTTTTTCTTCTAAAAGTGGTGTTTTTTTGTTGTGATATGATTTTCTCAAATGCCATATTAAAATAAAATAAACAGGCATTTATGGCAGCTGTGTTCTATTTTTAGAATGCATGAATATTTCAAAGAACAAAAGACAACAAATATTGATTGCTGCCTTAAATCCCTTGAATATTCCCTCAGTAGTCTTTACAGTCCTTGAATACAGTCTTGTGAGTCAAAAAAAGCGGAACCCGAACCCAGAAAATATATTTTGTATTTAAAAAGAATATGTAGCACCAAAAATAATAAGGACTGGGAAGCCAAATCCAGAAGCTAATTTTAGATGGAAAAAATAATTGAAATTGCTCAATCCGTTCAAAGAATATCACGATTTAAATGCAATGACCCTTTAATGTTTAGAATTGTGACAACGATTCTTGAAATCGCATTTTTTGGACGAGATAGGATTTAGGGTCATTTTGTTTAAATGGTGTTATTCCTTAAACGGATTGACAAATTTCAGTAATTTTTTCATCTAAAAGTAGCTTATGAAATTGGCTTTCCAGTCATTATTAATTGGGTGCTACATATTTTTTTGAATATGAAATATCATTTTTGGGGTTTGTGTTCCGCTTTTTTTGACTCACCCCGTAGATGTAAAACAAAAATGAACCTTGGTACATAGTGTTGGATGTGATTCTTTAAAGGAATGTGTTTTATATTGTCCTTGTGCAAAAGCAGACCTCCAAGTTCAGTACGTTATAGTTGACAGATAATGGGTCAATAGTTGACAGGCCACGGGCCAATGACAGCCAAAACTCTCTGAGAGTTGTAGCATTTTTTTGTTTGCTTTATGCATGTTGAGGACAGCTACTTACTGTAAGTGATGAAAAAAAATCATGCAGTTAGAAAGCATCTTGGAAAATAATAGTGCAGCATTTTATAAATCCTGATTCTCATTTCTGTGTTATTTTTGTACCGTAATCAATTCCAGCTGAAATGATAGGTGAAGAAACTGTACAGTAAGTGAATTTAATATTCACCATGATGCCATATCCTGCACTGCATGTAGACTCAGTTTGTGCTCTTCAGAGTTTGCACTCTCCATAGTTTGCACTCTTCTCTTTAAGATTGCTGTCTCTCTTACATTCCACCAAATGTAGCATCAACATGTATCATATATCCACTCTTACACTGAAACATTTGACACTTAACTTGTCCATCTTGTTAGTGTCGGTTTTGTCCTTATTCGTCTAATAATTTGTGACCTGCTGCAGCAAAATCAGGAATGCCATCATTACAATTGCGTTAACTGGTTTTGGTATCAATAGAAAACTGAATAATCACTTCTATTTAGGGTTTAGATTTTAAAAAAGTCCTCTCAATCATTCCTCATGTTGCTATGGAAGTCCCGCTTTGAGCGAGCTCAAATGAGGGAAATTCACCCTCTTGTTGCAATCGTGTCCTGAATCTGTTTTCATAGCCTGCTTCCCACTTGCATTCATCTTGCATGCATTTGATACCCTTTCACTTGTAGTGCCCTTTCTTTCACTCCACATTGTAACTGTGTATCTGTTTAGAAACCATATTTAGAAATTAGAATTTAAAGAGCTAACTGATCCCACAATCTAATTTCTTGTTTTATAGTGTCATCTTTGACAACACTTACCAAATTTATTTCTCCAACAGCTCCTGGTCTACCAGTGCCAAATCTGAAGGAACAGGTTAGTGCTTGTAACGTTGTTAACTGCATAATACAGTCAGGTCTGATTGAAAAGAGTTGTGCTGTAAATGCATTTGCTAGTTACAGCTTATGGTTGCACAATGAAGGAAAACACTAAATGCATGCTTCTGCAATCTGATAATTCGGTTAAGGGAAGTGCTTTTTCAGATATGTTGCATTAAGATTAATGGAAACTTATCACTGGATCTTCAAAGTGTACCAAGTCCCTAGCTCAGAAATGAGATAAAACAGAATAACAAACAGTTAACTCTCACCCTAATTGTTTGTCATGTAACGTTATCTTTGACATACATAATAGGTTTCCGTCACTACCCGGTCGAACTCTAATTCCTAGGTTTTTTTCAGTATGGCTAACAGACACAATAGTGACTAGATCTTGTTTCTTTATATGTGTATATGCACTACTTACAGATGGTTATAAAGTATTTGAAGAGGAGGTACTCTTTAAGTGTCGAGGTTAATTTTGCCAGACTGCTTAAAATGGCTAGGTAGTTTTGCTGTCTTTTTTTTATCAGACAGGGTGCGTCAAATATGCTGAACCCAAACCCCCAAAAATATATTTCACTTTAAAAAAAAATATGTAGCACCAAAATTAATAATGACTGGAAAGCCAATTTCATAAGCTACTTTTTAGATGAAAAAAATTACTGAAATTGCTCAATCCGTTCAAAGAATAGCACCATTTAAATGCAATGACCCTAAAACTTGTTTCGTCCAGAAAAGCAGTTTATTGTGTATTCTGTCTGTTTGGAACAACAAGGAAAATACACAGAATACTTGTTTCAAAACTGTCAACAACTGTAGTACACAATATCCTCTATTAACAACCCTGTTAAGGCAAACAATATGATTTATAAAATCCACTTTTTTTAAAAGACGGGCCTTTAAAAGGACTTGTTTGATTTTTTTAACTTTTCAACTGAGGTTTAATCACTGGTGATGTTTGAAGACAATTGTGACCATGAAATCGCATTTTTGGACGAAAGAGGTTTTAGGGTCAATGTGTTTAAATGGTGATATTGTTTGATCGGATTAAGGAATTACATTTTTTTTTCATGTAAAAGAAACTTATGAAATTGGCTTTCCAGTCATTATTAGGTTTGGTGTTACATATTTTTTTTAATTTGAAATATAGTTTTTGGGTTTGGGTTGTGCTTTTTTTGACTCACGCTGTACTAACAGTATTATTCAAGACCAATACTAATAATACAATTTAAAGGATTATTGCACAATATTCATCAATGTCATTTTACTGACGTCATGATCTCCATTTCCCTTGTCACCAGGTTTCTACACTAAGACAAAACAATGACACTGATGATAAGCCTGTATCGAAAGATGACAGTAACGATATTGCAAGTGAAATCATTGAAGGAACATAAAGATTTATTGTCCCATTTCTTCCCCACATACAAAATGTATGCAATTGAGCTCTTTCTATTATTTTTAACTTGATCATCTAAGAAAAATGGAATTATATGTAACACAAGCAGGATCAACTTCACGGTGAAGGCCCTATGGCTAAGCGCTCCAAACTGTTATTGGCATATGTCATACTACATGGGTCCACATAGTGATGGTCCTGTAACTGGTCACACACTATCTGTTATTGGCATATGTCTTACTACATGGGTCCACACAGTGATGGTCTTGTAACTGGTCACACACTATCTGTTATTGGCATATGTCATACTACATGGGTCCACACAGTGATGGTCCTGTAACTGGTTACACACCTGTCTGTTATTGGCTTATGTCTTACTATATAGATCCACACAGTGATGGTCTTGTAACTGGTCACACACTATCTGTTATTGGCATATGTCTTACTACATGGGTCCACACAGTGATGGTCTTGTAACTGGTCACACACTATCTGTTATTGGCATATGTCTTACTACATGGGTCCACACAGTGATGGTCCTGTAACTGGTCACACACTATCTGTTATTGGCATATGTCTTACTACATGGGTCCACACAGTGATGGTCCTGTGACTGGTCACACACTATCTGTTATTGGCATATGTCTTACTACATGGGTCCACACAGTGATGGTCCTGTAACTGGTCACACACTATCTGTTATTGGCATATGTCATACTACATGGATCCACACAGTGATGGTCTTGTAACTGGTCACACACCTGTCTGTTATTGGCTTATGTCTTACTACATGGATCCACACAGTGATGGTCCTGTAACTGGTCACACAACTGTCTGTTATTGGCATTTGTCTTACAACATGGGTCCACACAGTGATGGTCCTGTGACTGATCACACACCTGTCTGTTATTGGCATATGTCTTACAACATGGGTCCACACAGTGATGGTCCTGTGACTGATCACACACCTGTCTGTTATTGGAATATGTCTTACTACATGGGTCCACACAGTGATGGTCCTGTGACTGGTCACACACCTGTCTGTTATTGGCATATGTCTTACAACATGGGTCCACACAGTGATGGTCCTGTGACTGATCACACACCTGTCTGTTATTGGCATATGTCTTACTACATGGGTCCACACAGTGATGGTCCTGTAACTGGTCACACACCTGTCTGTTATTGGCATATGTCTTACAACATGGGTCCACACAGTGATGGTCCTGTGACTGATCACACACCTGTCTGTTATTGGAATATGTCTTACTACATGGGTCCACACAGTGATGGTCCTGTGACTGGTCACACACCTGTCTGTTATTGGCATATGTCTTACTACATGGGTCCACACAGTGATGGTCCTGTAACTGGTCACACTCCTGTCTGTTATTGGCATTTGTCTTACTACATGGGTCTCCACAGTCATGGTCCTGTGACTGGTCACACACCTGTCTGTTATTGGCATATGTCTTACTACATGGGTCCACACAGTGATGGTCCTGTGACTGGTCACACACCTGTCTGTTATTGGCATATGTCTTACTACATGGGTCCACACAGTGATGGTCCTGTGACTGATCACACACCTGTCTGTTATTGGCATATGTCTTACTACATGGGTCCACTCAGTGATGGTCCTGTGACTGGTCACACACCTGTCTGTTATTGGCATATGTCTTACTACATGGGTCCACACAGTGATGGTCCTGTAACTGGTCACACTCCTGTCTGTTATTGGCATTTGTCTTACTACATGGGTCCACACAGTCATGGTCCTGTGACTGGTCACACACCTGTCTGTTATTGGCATATGTCTTACTACATGGGTCCACACAGTGATGGTCCTGTGACTGGTCACACACCTGTCTGTTATTGGCATATGTCTTACTACATGGGTCCACACAGTGATGGTCCTGTGACTGGTCACACACCTGTCTGTTATTGGCATATGTCTTACTACATGGGTCCACACAATGATGGTCCTGTAACTGGTCACACACCTGTCTGTTATTGGCATATGTCTTACTACATGGGTCCACACAGTGATGGTCCTGTAACTGCGGTCGATTTCACGAAACTGTTCTTAACTTACGATGCATCGCAGGGTTTACGAGCCATCGCAGCTCTACGAAGCATCGTAGCTACGACGAACTGCTTTTGCAATTTCACGAAACACATCGTAAGAACGATCCATCGCAAGCAATGTTTTATATAAAATAGAGTTTGTGAACGAGGATGACCTTAATGCATACGACTCTTTTATGTGAAAAACAGTCTACAACAATGCAACAGCCGTCTGTAGCGCGCGAAACCAAGAGACGCGCACGCAGTTGCGCTGAAGATGGCCGACGATGTCGTCTGCTAAATATACGAAGACCGTCCACGTTGCTAAGGAATTTTGGTAAGTTCATTTGATTAATTAAAGTAGGCCTACTGAGTGATATTTACAGCGATAAACTTTGTTGTCCTAGTCAAAGAGTATCCAGTGTAAAGACTGCACTGCATCCATCCAAACTTCTGTCAGTCGGTTGTCTGCACGCTTTCGGCTTAAATTCACATTCAGTACGTATTCTGGTTGGGGTTAAATTTGAAGTTAAATGAGAAGATTTTAACTTATTTTATTATTAGCGATAGTTAAAGCGATTTAGGCTAAAGCCCCAGTTCTTTTCACCAAAATCAAAACGAACTTACGAAGGGACATACTTCACAGAACCACCACTTTTCTCTTACTAGTACTACATGTATATAAAGTAGTCACAGCACAGGCAGAATTTCGACCATATTATTATTAATTATTGAGTCAAGACTCAAAGTCAAACTTAGTTTGACTGAGTGATAAAAAACCTGATATTTTCCCAGGTTACATTAGGCTTCAGCCCTATGCTGGCTAATGTAAAATAGGCCTCTAACTACTCCCAGCCATCGTCACCAGGGCTTCATTCTGAAAACAAGAAACTTGTATTAAATTTAAAAAAAAACATGTCCATAAAATTGGGAGGGGGGGGGGGTTTACAATATTCACCTCAGAATTATGATTAAAATATTTAAAAATAAATAGAGTCCACAAACACAAGGGCCAAGTAGTTTTACATAAAAATTGAAATGTAAAACAAAACAAAAATTCAAAACATGAAAAATGGAATAATATAAATCTGTTAATGTTTAAACAAAATTGTGTTTGCAGTGGTTGGGGCGTGTGCAACCGTCTGTCAGCATTTGGATTGTTGTCATTCACAAACTTACATTAAATAGGCCTAGTCATGTCCAAGACTAAAGTTCCTCCTGAGCGAGCCGCGAACTGGTCTCATGAGGAGGTCAAAATTCTGGCCGAGTTCATTAAGAGCCATACAGCCAAATTGTTTGGCACACGCTGCAAGGCTACAGCTGAGGTAGATAAAGTGAAGAAAGATCATTGGAAGATGGGGGCAGATGAGCTGAATGAGTGTGGGGGCCAACTAAGGGACTGGACCAAAGTACGTAAAAAATGGCAAGATATCTCAAGCCAGGCGAGGAGCTACCATCGGGAGATCAACAAAACAGGTAATGAAATTCATTCAACTAACTTTTTGATTCAATATTAGGTTTTGCCCTTCACTCTGATGCTAACAAACATTTTCAACATTTTCAACAATAACAAAACTCGAGTTTTTTCAACTCTGTTCAAGTATATTGCATGAATGCATTTAACAAGATTACAAGATTATTGGAAGTCTTCAATTCGAATAACAATAACAATGCTGTCTCGCTTATTTTCAGGAGGGGGTCCTAAACCACCAGTAAACTCGACATACGAGCTTGTCCTCGATGCCCTGCTACCGATGGCATCGTGGAAAAATACGAAGGCGAAACAATGCCAGACTTGGAATTTCTGCTAGGCAGTGTTGAAAAAGGTAGGATATTTAAAGCCTTTGAAAACAACTGAGAAAACACTTCAGACGAAAACCTGATTCAAAATACTAATATTCTTTTCTTACATATTTTGAGTATTTATTTCCACTCAATTCATGAACTTCGGTGTTTATTGGATAGTTATATTGAATTGTTCTCTTCATGACATGCAAGTCTGAGACACAGCTGATTTCAAGAATAGTGTTATTCTTTGTTTAAGTCAATAAGACATGTTGACGATTTTTGAACTAAATGATTTAAAGACTATTTGAAATACATGTGTCTATCAAATTCATTGTTAGGAAGGGGAAATGCGATTTGTAAAAACAAACAAATGACGATGATATAATTGTACTCATTTGCTACAGCTATCACATGCAGTGACACCATCGACACTGATGTAGATATGGAGGAGGTGGAGCCCGTACAGGTAGAGCCAGAGGAGGTTGAGAAGGAAATAGAGAGAGAAAAGGGCGAGTGCAGCACTGCAAGTTCAAGACCACCAGTACAAAGGAAGAAGATAGCAAGAGATCAGAGCATACTCCAAATCGAGAGGGAAAGGTTGCAGATCGACAAAGAAAAATTGAAAATAGCTCGGCAACAACTGGAAGCTTCACAAGCCATGACGGAAGCCTTGAAGGAAATTAGCCATTCCTTTCAAATACTAGTGGCATTTACACTGGAGAAGCACGGTGCAGTAATCGTATCTGAGTCCTAAAATTGTTGGTTTTTTTTCCATCTAATAAGGATAAACTTGAGGTAACAACATTCGGCAAAATATATGTAATTAGTGATGGCTCTGAGAAGAGCATGTTTGTACTCGATGTATAGTCATGTATAGTCTGGTTGCAATATCGGGTACAAATGGGCTCATGTCAGAGCTCCACTACTCCTACAAATTTATGCCGAATGGTTCTACAAAAAAGTTTGTTCTCATTAGCTATTTCCACTGTGCCTAATTTTAAGTTCAACATTTTACTTATTTGCAAGTTGTTTAAAAGTATTAAATCATTATGAATTTCTCTTTGTTTCTTTCTTTAAACCTTTAAACAGACATGTAAATACAATGTAGAACTATTTTAAAGCATATCTTTTAAAGCATTCCTGAAGAAAATATCACATCGATTGGCATAGAGGAAAGTTCATAATTGTATTTTGTTTAAAAAAAATCAAGATACAACACAACTGATAATTTTATGTGTCGAAAAAAAAGTGAAAGTTTGCATATTTTTTAAATTCCTCAAATGACCTCTAGATCACTTATGACCTCCATTTTCTAAAGAGGTGTCATACACCCCTACCCAAGGATCACTCCATCCAAGTAACATTAAAATATATCATATTATGTAGACAAAGAAACAGTAGGGTATTTAAACAATTACCTCTGATGATCCCTACATGACCTTTGACCTCAACAATCCAAAGAATTGTGTCTTTCTACCCAACTTGGGTCACTGCATCTAAGTTTCACCAAAATCCACGAAAGCATGTAAAGGTTATCTACAGTCAAATCTCGTTAGTACAAACTCTGTTAATACAAAATTCTGGTTATAACAAACATAAAGCCTTAGTCCCGACTGTACATTTATGTGCACAATGAATGGGACTGATGTTCCTCTTTCAAATTTGGCTAGGTCCAATGGAGTTTGTATTAACGAGACTCGACTGTATATATTTTTTTAACTCAACCTTAACTTTAACATGCATATAAAAAAATATTGCAAATTCTAAGTTACTCACACTGTTCCAGGGGATATCACCGATTCTGGGCCTTTTTTGTTTGTTTGGAAAATTAGTTATCAAAGACAACAAAAAAACCCGAAGTGCAAGAAACCTGCTTCATCTCATGCACACTAGATAATATTTTTTCATGATATATTATTCAAGAGGATGCTTAAAATCTTAGTTTGAAGAGAGTAAAAAGTGTGAATAAAGAGTACTCCTGCGTTTTTATTTATATTTTACATTTGGAAGAGAGCAATACATTATTGAACTGTATGTTTTTATTCAAAGAAGCACAATAAATAGTTACTGTGAACTAATTTCCAATTGTTTGTTAAATAGTTGTGTGTCTTTACATGTCACCAAAACTGGAGGGGGGGGGGGGTTAACGATAACCTGTTCTTTTTGCCCATGCTGATTTTCTTGCTCTTACTTGCCCATCCTATTTGCATCCAATAAAAACAGATTACAGAAAATGAAGAAGAAACTGCTGCAAACTGCTCACTGACTAGATTGACCTGAAATATACATAAATAAAAAAAAAAGAGTTGGCTGATATGATAATGGGAGATTTTGAGACGTTGGTGGCAGCAAACACACCGGTCCTTCTCAATTGTTTACATCATGTTTAAGCTAAAGCGCGTGCTCAATATGACGCAAACAATGAAAAAAGGACCTGTGTGTTTGCTGCCACCATTGTCTCAAAAGTCTCCCACTCATCCTCAACAAGGACAATTTCAGAGGCAAGAAATCACATAATGCAAAATCCTTTGCCTCTGAAAAAGTCCTTGCTCAGGATGAAATATGAGGCCACTCTAATTTTTATAACATTTCAACATCTGTTGAATTAACTATGAAACTTTACAATACATCAATTTAGTTAAAATACTGACGAATAATACGCTCCCTATGTGCTTGACCATCATGGAGTACTCCAACATATGGCAGAGCCCCAACCTCCTCAACTTCTACTTCCTCCTCAAAATCAGGCTCACCCATGATCTTGGCTAGATTGTGCAGAACGCAGCAAGCCTTGATGATTTGACATGTTCTACTGGGTGATACCCTGAGACCAAGTGCCAGGCATGGAAATTTCCGCTTTAGCTGACCGAACGTTTGCTCCACCTTGACCCTTGTTCTTCTGTGACACCTTTAATTGGGAAAAATAAACAAATATGGCATGAGTCAAAGTCAATATAACAAGTATGAATTACACCTTTTATACAATATTCAACCTTTAAATTACTCAGTGGCCCAGCCAGAGGGGTGAGGGAGTCTCATTCTCAGAACTCTGCCCCCCCCCCCCCCCCAATGAGAGTGAAAAAATGCACACAAATATACATGTACATGTATAGTTCAGCACATCAAAAGCTCCCGCCCCTATTTAAAAAAACTGTGGACAAATAGTGTGAATCACATTACCTGTTATAATTTCTTTCAGCGTCTGTTATGGGGTTCTCAATTGGTGTCATCAGCCACGGTCTGAGGGCATATGCTGAATCACCTATGAGCATACCTTGCAGCCTGAAAATGAAGATTCGGTTAACAATTTTATGTTGTTCACGTCAAACATGATTTCAATTAGATTCTATTAATAAATACCTTGGAGAGTTGATGGTTTCTGATTGGTCGAGACTCGATCACGTGGCCGGGCATTAACGGTGATAATGGACCGGCTTCAAAGATCAAGCGAATAAATGGCCCCTGAACCAGCATTGATCCAGCCCCGTTCAGCCCCATGCAAGCCAATGATTGGTCAAAATATAGTAACAGTCCTGCAGTAGCTTGTAACAATAGAGCACTGCACATGCGCTCAACCCCCATCGCGTGAGACTGACGCGCGCGTACGCAACACAGTTGCTAGGGATGCGTGCGTGTGCGCGCGTAAGGAAGTTTTGAAACGACATCGTACAGCAGTGCAGTATATACTGAGGATGTTTACGACGAAAACGTAGATCTACGATTTATTTTCTTTGAACACTTCACCCACCGACATATTTACCTTTCCTAAACCAAGCATCTTTGTAACTCCGGACACAAGGAATGTGTAAACGAGATTTCAGCTTCCTCCATCAGGTAAAGATATGAAAACATTGTTGTAATTTGTTTCACTACGGCAGCAGTTTCTGTTGAGTTTACGTCATTATACCTGTTAAGCTAAAATATGGCCCATGAACATGAACACAAAAAGTCTGGAAATATCGCCGAAGGAAAGTCACAAAATTGGAGCATTTTAACTGTTTATTTCGTTAAAAAGGTATTTATTAATGGGAATAACAGTGTGAGGATCCGGTCTTCACTGCGTGATAATGACCGGGTGTGGGGGTGACTGCTGTTAATGGATAAGAACAGTCCTGCTTTAAGTTCTAAGACCAAAGACAAGTTCTTTTAGAACTTAAAGCGGGACTGTTCTTATCAAAACTAAAACTACTTAGGACTACTGAATACTGTTCACGCAAGCTATCACATTGTGTAATTCTGCGTACACATCTTGTCTGGCTTTAAAATCAAGAAGTGAACTAAATATCTTGCAACAGCAAAGAAGAAGCCATCTTTTGTTAGTGTTTGTGCTCATGCTTGTGCGATTCAATCAAATTTGATTGGCTAAATGTTCCATTTTTTTCCCAATTATCAGATAATTGACTGACCTGCCATCACTAAACATGTCACCAATGACACTGCCGTGGATAATGGCACTGTCGTGTGTACTGCCTGGCCACCTGGCGACAACATTTGTGATCAGGTAGTTAGCATCACAGATGACTTGAATGTTGATGCTGTGCCAGCCTTTCCGGTTAACATATAGGTGCTCGTCATCCATTAGAGGGGCACCATACAAACGGATGTGACTCCCATCAACAGCTCCAACAACTTCAGGAAAGCCGGCGATGGCAAAGAAGTCGCGTTGGGCTCTGTTCACATCATGTTGGCGCACAGGAAACTTGATGACTCTGTTGGCTTCTCTATTGATGGCTCTACAGACTCGATGGATTATCCTGCTCACTGATGGTGCACTCATGTCATGAAGGTCTCCGTGCATGGTGTAAAAGGAGCCAGTGGCAAAAAATCTAAGGGCCGTCAAAAGCTGCATCTGCGCTGAGATTGCATTGCTACGCTGTGACAATAGAAATTCAAATTTGCAAGTGAATATTTGATTATTATTACATTATCTAACACACACACTTTAAGCGTGAAACGTTTTTAAATACATCTTTAAAAAGGCTTCAATTTAAAGTTCACACTTTGTGATCTTCAATAACGTGTGTCCTGGTTAAAAAGTGCTATTGTAACACAGTTTGCATTAACAGTGGTCATCCCGCCTCCCCAGTCATTATCACGCAGTGAAGACTGGGGC